>NW_003852702.1:522818-550050 GCF_000181295.1 Otolemur garnettii
AAGGGCAATACTCAATATGATGAGATCTCAATTATCAATATCTATGCACCCAACCAGAATGCACCTCAATTTATAAAAGAGACTCTAACTGGCATGAGCAACTTGATCTCTCCCAGTTCCATCATCGTCGGAGATTTTAATATTCCTTTGGCAGTGTTGAACAGATCCTCCAATAAGAAGCTTAGCAAAGAAATTTTAGATTTAAAATTAACTATTCAACTTTTGGATCTAACAGACATCTACAGAACATTTCATCCTAACAAAACTGCATACACATTTTTCTCATCAGTCCATGGAACATACTCCAAAATTGACCACATCTTAGGTCATAAGTCTAACCTTAGTAAATTTAAAAGAATAGAAATTATTCCATGCATCTTCTCAGACCATCATGGAATAAAAGTTGAACTCAGTAACAGGAATCTGCAGTCTCATACAAACCATGGAAGCTAAATGTTATGCTGAATTACCAACATGGTTCAGAGATGAGATCAAGAAAAAAATTACCAAATTTTTTAAACAAAATGATAATGAAGACATGAGTTAACAGAACTGCTAGGATACTGCAAAGGCAGTCCTAAGAGGGAAATTTATAGCAATGCAAGCCTTCCTCAAGAAAACAGAAAGCGAGGAAGTAAACAACTTAATGGGACATCTCAAGTAACTGGAAAAGGAAGAACATTCCAATCCCAAATACAGCAGAAGAAAAGAACCAAAATTAGAGCAGAATTAAATTAAATTGAATACAAAAGAATTATGAAACAGATCAGTAAATCAAAAAGTTGGTATCCTGAAAAGGTCAATAAAATAAACCTTTGGCCAACCTAACAAAGGAAAAGAAGAGTAAAATGTCTAATCTCATCAATCAGAAACAGTAAAGATGAAATAACAACAGACACCTTAGAAATTTTTAAAAATTCTTCATTAATATTACAAGAAACGTTATTCTCAGAAATATGAAAATCTGAAGGAAATCAACCCATACTTGGAAGCACAACATGCCCCAAGACAGCCAGAATGAAGTGGAAATGTTGAACAGGCCTATATCAACTTCTATAATAGCATCAACTATACAAAATCTCCCGAAATAAGAAAAGCCCAGGATCATATTGCTTCACATCAGAATTCTAACAAACCTTCAAAAATTTGCAAGATATACGCAGTGCCAAACTGCTCATCTCACTGACAACATGCACATAGATGAATGGCCATTGGTTTCCTTTGTCCTCTCCTTTCCCTTCTGCTAGTGTGCAAGAGAGCATTGCTCTGACAGAGTACCTGAGTCCTCGTCTCCACTCTATCCTAGTGTACATCCAGACCACACTACTTCCCATCGCACCTGAGTCCTCATGATTCCTTTCTGGCAGTGTACATCCAGACAGAAGTCCTCTGGGAGAGGACCCCAATCCTCACCTCTCCTTTCTACTATGTGCATCCAGACAGCTCTAATCTGCTACAGCAACAGAGTCCTCCCATGCACTGGGAGAGGAGGGTTATCTAGATTCACGTTGCAGACAGGACAGTTGCGGATGTAGGAACTCTAGAGAGGAGTGCTGTACACTAGCAGAAAGGCGAGGTGAAGACTGCAGTCCACTGAGTGCTGTCTGTTTGCAAAGGGCAGAAAGGTGAGGTGAGAACTGAGGTCCATGAAGTGCTGTGTGGAGGCACATGGAAGAATGGCATGGTGAGGACTGGTATCCGCTGAGTACTGTCTGACTGCACATAACAGACAGGCGAGGTGAGGACTGCGATCTGTTGGGCAGGAGTTCCGTCTGCATGCACTCAAGCAGAAAGGAAGGTGAGTACTCAGGTGCTCTGGGCAAGGAGTGCTGTATGGATGCAAATGGCTTGCAAGGGGAGATCAGGACTCGGATGCGAATCATACTACCTCTTGTATGCTGCAGCAGGGGGCAAATTCTAGTCTTAATGTGGTGGTGCATGCAGTGGCATGGCTGCTGTTACATTGCCTTACCTGCGATAGAAGGTCAAACGTACTAACGGTACCTCACCAGGAGTGTTGAAAGAGTCAGGTGTGTGACCAATCCAAGTATTCTCTGGTAGCGACTGCCCTGTGCCAAACGCTGTGGTGTTTATAAGAAGGAACTTGCAAACGAAACTTGTTGGATGCAAAGCCTTGTGGAAGACCATAAACTTGTTTCTGTGGTAGCTCTATAAGCGTTATTGAGCAGTAGAAACTGTTTTTCCCTTCAAGAAGCATAGTGCCAGTTATCTGCAGGAACAGGGTTATACGTCTTTTCTCACGGAAATCATGTACGTAGTTAGATGGCTTTTGGCACATTGACTTCCCTGGGTGCATGTCTCATATGTATTAATGCTCCCTCAGGAGGGGTGCACAGTGAGATCCATGTGTGATGAATACAAGTATTCTCCAGAATGGATTGCACTTTGGAAACGCAGTCCAGTGTTTACAAGAATGCACGTGCATATGAAACTTCCGGGAAACAAGGTATTGTAGAAGTCTGAAAACTTCCTTCTGAACACCCTTACGGAGGTGAGGAACATGCTTATCCCATGAAGTGGCATAATGCCAGTTAGAAGCAGGAGCATAGTACAACTTCTCTTCCCCAGAACATCTTACACTTGGGAAACACACTGAAATGTTTCCAAGCAAAGTGCAGATGAACCTTCTGGGAAACAAGATATTCTGCCATTGTGGCAAAGGCATTCACATTTAGCTCCAAATGGCCTCACTGAGGACAAGAACCTGCTTTTTCATCCCAGCAAGATACTGCTAGATATATGCAATGGCAAACTACTCATCTCACTGACAACAAACACATAGCTGAACTGGCTTCCTTTGTGCTCCCCTCTCCCTTCTGCTAGTGTGCAAGAGAGCATTCCTCTAGCAGAATACCCGAGTCCTTGTCTCCGTTCTATGCTAGTGTGCATCCGGACCACAGTCCTTCGCATCACACCTGAGAAATCAAGACTCCTTTCTGGATGTTTGCATCCTGTCTATCGTGCATCCTAGAGGAACACAGTCCTCCCTTCCCCTTTCTGTTATGTGTATCCAGACAGCTCTCCTGCCCACCAGTCACCAGTCCTCACCTCACTTTAATTCTAGTGTGTATCAAGACAACACTCCTCTGCTAGAGCACCCGAGTCCTCTCCTGCACTGGGAGAGGAGGGCTGTCGAGATACAGATAGCTGAGAGGACAGGTGAGGACTTGGGACCTCTAGGACAGGAGTGCTGTACACTAGCAGAAAGGCGAGGTGAGGACTGCAGACCACTGAGTGCTGTCTGTAGGCAAAGGACAGAAGAAGTGAGGACTCGTGTCCTCTGAGTGCTGTCTGGATGCACATGGCACAAAGGTGAGGTGAGGACTGGGGTCCGCTGGCAGGAGTGCTTTCTGGATGCACATGGTAGAAAGGCAAAGTGAGGACTGGTGTCCACTGAGTGCTCTCTGGCTGCACAGGGCAGAAAGGTGAGGTGAGGACTGGGCTCCGCTGAGCCAGAGTGCTTTCTGGATGCACATAACTGAAAGGCGAGGTGAGGACAGGGCTCCACTGGGGAGGAGTTCTGTCTGCAGGTACACAAGCAGAAAGGAGAGGTGAGACCTCAGGTGCTCTGGGCAAGGAGTGCTGTCTGGATGCACTAGGCCTGCAAGGGGAGATCAGGACTTGGGTGCAAATTATACTGCAGCTTATATGCTGGAGAAGGTGGCAAACTTCTAGTTTTAGTGAGGTCGTGTATTCAGTGGCATGGCTGTTGTTACACTGGCTTACCTTCGATAGAAGGTCATGCACACTATTTCCTCCCAGCGAGATACTGCCAGATATCTTGCCAGTGGCAAACTGCTTATCTCACTGACAACAAACACACAGCTGAATGGCCATTGGCTTTGTTTGTGCTCTCCTCTCCCTTCTGCAAGAGAGTATTCCTCTGGCAGAGTACCCAAGTCCTTGTCTCCGTTCTATACTAGTATTTATCCAGATCACAGTCCTTCCCATCACACCCAAGAACTCAAGACTCCTTTCTGGATGTTTGTATCCTGTCTAGCATGCATCCTAGAGGACCCCAGTCCTCACCTTCCCTTTCTGCTTTGTGTATCTAGACAGCTCTCCTGCCCACTGGACACCAGTCCTCACCTTGCCTTACTGCTAGTGTGCATCGAGACAACAGTCCTCTGCTAGAGCACCTGAGTCCTCTCCTGCACTGGAAGAGGAGGGCTG
Organism: Otolemur garnettii; assembly: GCF_000181295.1. Classification (NCBI taxonomy): domain Eukaryota; kingdom Metazoa; phylum Chordata; class Mammalia; order Primates; family Galagidae; genus Otolemur; species Otolemur garnettii. Next base: position 527,013 of record NW_003852702.1, read on the forward strand.
TCTAGATGCACATAGCAGACAGGACAGGTGAGGACTTGGGATTTCTAGGACAGGAGTGCTGTACACTAGCAGAAAGGCGAGCTGAGGACTTCAGTCTGCTGAGTACTGTCTATAAGGTGAGGTGAGGACTGAGGTCTGCTGAGTGCTGTCTGTATATGCAGGGCAGAAATGTGAGGTGAGTTCTGAGGTCCACTGAGTGCTGTCTGGATGAACATGGCAGAATGGCGTGGTGAGGACTGATGTCCACTGAGTAGTCTCTGACTGCACATAACAGACAAATGAGGTGAGGGCTGTGTTCTGCTGGGCAGGAGTTCTGTCTGGATGCACACAAGCAGAAAGGAAAGTGAGGACTCAGGCACTCTGGGCAAGGAGTACTGTCTGGATGCACAGGGCCTGCAAGGGGAGATCAGGACTCAAGTGCGAATCATACTGCAGCTTATATGCTGGAACAGGGTGCAAATTTATAGTTTTACTGAGATCATGCATGCAGTGACATGGCTGTTGTTACACTGGCTTACCATCATGCGTACTAATGTTCCCTCACCAGGAGTGTTCAGAGAGTCAGGTGTGTGACCAATCCAAGTATTCTCTGATAGCGACTGACCTGTGCCAAACGCTGTGCTGTTTATAAGAAGGAACTTGCAGAGGAAACTTGTGGGATGCAAGGCCTTGTGGAAGCTGGTAAACATGTTTCCCCGGTAGCTCTATAAGTGTTATTGAGGGACTGGGGTCCTCTCAGAGAGGAGTGCTCTCTGGATGCACACTACCAGAAAGGAGTCGTGAGGACTGCAGTGTGATTGGAAGGACTGTGGTCTGGATGCATACTAGCATAGAGCGGAGATGAGGACTCGGGTACTGTGCCAGAGGAATGCTCTCTTGCATACTAGAAGAAGGGAGAGGGGAGCACAAAGGAAGCCAATGGCCATTCAGCTATGTGCTTGTCAGTGAGATGAGCAGTTTGCCACTACATATATCTGGCAGTATCTCGCTGGGAGGAAAAAGCAGGTTCTTGTCCTCAGTGAGGCCATTTGGAGCTAAACGTGAATGCCTTTGTGGCAATGGCAGAGTACTTTGTTTCCCAGTAGGTTCATCTATACTTTCCTTGGAAACAGTTTAGCATGTTTCCCAACTTTAAGGTGTTCCAGGGAAGTGAAGTTAGACTCTGCTCCCACTTCTAACTGGAAGTATGCTGCTTCATGGGATACGCAGGTTCCTCACCTCTATACAGATATTCAGAAGGAAGTTTTCAAAGTTCAACAATACCCTGTTTCCTGGAAGTTTCAGAACCAGACTCCATTTCTGCTTGTGTACATCCATGTGCGATGAATACAAGTATCCTCCAGAACGGATTGCACTTTGGAAACACAGTTCAGTGTTTATAAGAATAAGCATGCATATGAAATTTCCGGGAAGCAAAGTATTGTGGAAGTTTGAAAACTTCCTTCTGAATACCCTTACGGAGGTGAGGAACCTGCTTATCCCATGAAGCAGCATACTGCCAGTTATAAGTGGGAGGAGACTCAAACTTCACTTCCTGGGAATACATTACACTTTGGAAACACGCTGATGTGTTTCCAAGGAAAGTGCAGATGAACCTTCTGGGAAACTAGGTATTCTGCCATTGTGGAAAAGACATTCATGTTTAACTCTATATGGCCTCACTGAGGACAAGAACCAGCAAATATCTGGCACTGTGCTTCTTGTAGGGAAAAACAGTTTCTACTCCTCAATAACCCTTATAGAACTACCGGGGAAACAAGTTTACCATCTTCCACAAGGCCTTGCATCCCACAAGTTTCATCTGCAAATTCCTTCTTATAAACACCACAGCATTTGGCACAGGGCAATCACTACTAGAGAATACTTGGATTGTTCACACACCTGACTCTCTCAACACTCCTGGTGAGGGAACGTTAGTATGTATGACCTATCGAGGGTAAGCCAGTGTAACAACAGCCATGCCACTGCATGTACGATCTCAGTAAGCCTAGAAATTTGCACCCTGTTCCAGCATATAAGTGGCAATATGATTCACATCCGAGTCCTGATCTCTCCTTGCAGGCTGTGTGCATCCAGACATCACTCCTTGCCTAGAGCACCTGAGTCCTCACCTCTCCTTTCTGCTTGTGTGAATCTATACAGAACTCCTGCCCAGTGGACCCCAGCCCTCACCTCGCATTTCTGCCATATGCATCCAGACAGCACTGAGCAGAACCCAGCCCTCACCTCATCTTTCTGCTATGTGCATCCAGACAGCAATGAGCAGACCCCAGTCCTCAACTCCCATTTATGCCATGTCCATCCAGACAGCACTCCTGGCCAGCAGACCCAAGTCCTCACCTTGCCTTTCTGCCATGTTCATCCAGACAGCACAGTGGCCCAGCGAGCACATTTCCTCAGCTCCCTTTAGTGCTAGAGTGCATCCAGACATGACTTCTCGGCTAGAGCACCCAAGTCATGCCCTGCACTGGGAGAGGAGGGCAGTCTAGATACACATAGAAGACAGGACAGGTGAGGACTCAGGACCTTTACGCGAGGAGTGCTGTCTGGATGTACACTAGCAGAAAGGTGAGGTGAGGACTGCAGTCTGCTGAGTGTTGTATGGATGCACATGGCAGAAAGGCAAGGTGAGGACTGTGTTCCGCTGGGCAGGAGTTCAGTGTGGATGCACTCAAGCAGAAAGGGGAGGTGAGGACTCAGGTGCTCTGGGCAAGGAGTGCTGTCTGGATGCACACAGCCTTCAAGGGGAGATCAGGACTCAGGTGTGAATCATACTGCTGCTTATATGCTGGAGCAGGGGGCAAACATCTAGTCTTAATGAGGATGTGCATGCAGTGGCATGGCTGTTGTTACACTGACTTACCTGCCACAGAAGGTCATGCATACTAATGTTCCCTCACCAGGTGTGTTCAGAGTCAGAATACCAATCCAAGTATTCTCTGGTAGCAACTGCCCTGTGCAAAATGCTGTGGTGTTTATAAGAAGGAACTTGCAGATGAAACTTGTGGGATGCAAGGCCTTGTGGAAGGTGGTAAACTTGTTTCCCCAGTAGCTCTATAAGTGTTATTGAGGAGAAGAAACTGTTTTTCCCTTCAAGAACCATAGTGCCAGTTATCTGTAGGAACAGGGTTATACTTCTTTTCTCATGGAGATCATGCACATAGTTAGATGGCTATTGGCTCATTGACTTCCCTGGGTACGTGGCTCATATGTATTAATGCTCTCACAGGAGGAGTGCACAGTGAGATACATGTGCGATGAATACACTATAAGTTTAATTATTCACTTGGATAAATTGCTAATTACAGGGTTTACAAGACAAGAGTTTTATTCTTTGACAAAGACTCAGTTTCCCAAACAATCTAAGCTACCAAATTATTACATTTTACAAATGAGAGACATTTTATGGAATATAACATTGATACAGGACTTTCTCACTCAGGGCTGGACAGGGACCCTCAATTTTGAGGCTCAGGTGAGCTCAGAAATCAGATTCCCATCTCTAGGCAAAACCAGGCTGCACCCTGCAGGCCATACCCTGTGAGCTCTAGCAAAGTTGTGGAAAAGCATCCTGAAACATTTTGCGTGGCTCAACCCTGAGTAGGGAGCAAACATCCTAATCCCCTCCCTAGAAAAAAACTGAAAAGACTTGCCCCAATGGAGGGATGGATTCATTCATTTGCTAAAACCCTCATTCAGTTTGTAAAGGTATTTTTCTATCTGCCAAGTCCTGGCCAAAATCTCCTTTAGGGCCAATTATTTACCGCTAGACAAAAGATCCATGCAGGAGACCTCCTATTTGGGTCTCCTTCCCTATGCCCTTAGCTCTGGTGCTCTCCACTCCCTCTGTGTACCCCTCCATCTAACAAAATTCCATTTTATCACTGATCTGTGGCCCATGGGCTCAATTCTCTAATTCCCAAGACCAAGGACTCACTGAAGAAATTTCAGTAACAAAACCAAAACACAGTCATCCTTTCTGATATTTTTTCATTTTCCCGGAAGTCTCTCATGGTCACATGGCCACGAAGGACTAGAATGCAGAAAATCTGGTAGATCCAGTTTCTCTCAGAATAGCCATGGGGCTAATTTGGAGTGGGGAGGAAGGGGCCACTCACATAATTGTTTTGCCCTGTGGATGGGGGGTTGCAAAACCCCGCCTATTGTTTCCCATTTCAGTCAGTCTCCAAGCACTCACCTGCACAGAATTCCAACCTTTTCCTAACCTAATGAAAGTTTGAAATATGCTAAAACCAATGAAATTGTAATTTTTTTTGTCCTAACCTGAGTGGTCTCTATTTCCCACTCCAATTGCCACTTGGAGGAGTGAATCAAGGAGGAGGTGAATCAACAGTTGCCTAGGCCATGAGTGGAGGTCTGATGCCACTCCCCAAGTTCATCTCAGTCACACCACATCCACACACTCTCATACACCTCTCAATAGAACTGCTGGTGATCTAACACTCCAGGCGTTGATCAAAACCCTGCTTCTACTCCAATGGTGGGAACCCCAGATTGAACATATCTTGCTTTAGACGTCGCCCAGTACAGGTACCAGTTCTGCATGCCAGTGTCTCCCAGTGTTTGACTCCTTGAAGATCCGCTGAGGGGGTCCTTTGTCCACCCAGGCAACCATTCAGTGGTTCATGTTGCCCAGGCTGATCAGCCCCCCATCCTTGTGGGAGTCTAGAGGATTGGCAGCAACTACTAGGTGAATGTTCTCTCCTCGGGTGATTTTAATTCCCAGTCAGGGTACCAAAAATGTTGCAGGAAGACGAGGCCCAATGGAGAGAAAGAGTACCAAAATACCATGTTTATAAGAGGAAGGGCTTTATAAGCCTTTCAGCCAGTGGAGCTTATGGCATAGAAGAATTCAACATGGCCATGCTCCCCGACTGGCTTGGTCTTTCCCTTTTTATCTTCAGTCAAAAAGTTCTAACACACAGGTACCTTTTTCATTGGTCATCTTGAATCAAGTGGCAGATGCTGTTCCAGCTCCCACAGAACTACAGGATTTCACAGAAGTGGAAATTTCCAGGTTCCAGGAAATTAAGTCTACAAATTCCCAAGAGCTGAGTCACCATGGAGTGGACCCTACAGGTGTATCCTTGTGGTCTCCTGGAGAAGACCTGTTCTCCTGGACTTCACCCTTCTCAGATATCCTTTCTTAGTAAAAAGCCACTAATTACTACCCCCACTGCAGCGGATGTTTCTGTTATCTATGCCCTTCAAAGGATGCATGTTAAACCTGTATAGTAAATTCCCTGACCTTCTGTTGTCTTTGAGGACAGGTGGCCATGCACCAAGGGCAGGGGCCAACCTGACCTTCCCTGAATCATGAGATTTTCACGTGCACCTGTTACAAAGTGCGAGATTAAAAGACCACCAAGGACACCAATTTATTGATGCCAATTTAGGAGTCTTTATTGGGTTGGCCACCCGAATATTCCTCTATGTGGATACAGAGGGAACAGTACTGGCCGTGAAGGGGGAAGGGTTTATCTAGGGTAAATTATCAATACAATCAGAGGCTATGTGCAGTTCAGCAAGAGAGCAAGTTGTAATGCCCAGATTGCAAAATCCCCAAAAAACACAGGGAGTCTGATCCGTTGTAAAGAACAAAAAAGTCTTTATTTCTACCACAAGGTCAGGGGTCCTCAGGGACCTGACACAATGGGTAGGTCTTGGCTGAGAACACACTTCACTATTGTCTACTTCTTTTAAAAGGGGGTACATATTATGGGATAGAATAAAATGCGGGAGAACATTACTACAGGGAGTCATGAGGGTCGTGTTGATTGGCTAAATTCCAGAATGGGAGGTTCAAGAGTCTCATGTTTTGAGGAATTTGGAGAATTTCTCAGGCCTGGGAGCTCTCTAACTCAGTGGGAACTTTTTACAAGATAGAGTCTCCCTTTGTTCTCTCTCAAGCAGTGAGAAGCCCTTACAAGAAGGAGTCATCCTTTGTTCTTTTATTCCCCCCAGGCTTATTACACTTCAGGGGCCCAATCTTGGGACTAGAACTAGTTCTGGGTATTTAGTTCTATTTAATTTGGTTGTAAGGGCCTATACTGGCTCCTCAGGACCAATAACTGTACTGCTTCTATTCGTTTTCTGATGAAAGCGAGAAGTTTGTTAATAATACAGGGTCCTATAATGAGCAACAACAGGAGTAATATCACAGGACTCAGCTAGCACAGATAATAAAGTTGTTAACCAAGGAGACCAGTTAAAGAGGGATTCATACCAACTCTGTGACTGTTCTTGTTCTAGTTTATGCCTTTGTAGTCTTTTTCTTATTAACGTCATTGATTCTTTGATTATTCCTGAATGATTAACATAAAAATAGCATTCTTCTTTAAGGGCAGCACATAATCTTCCCTGTTGCAAGAACAGTAAATCTAGCCCTCTTCTATTTTGAAGTACTACTTCTACAAGGGAAGTCAGAGATTCTTGGAGATGTGAAATAGCTTTTTCCATATTTTCTAAGTCTAAGTCTAAGTCTAGCAGCATTTAAAGCTTTGTAATTTTGGTCTTGTAAAACAAGGGCTGAGACTCTACCTCCCATTCCTGCAAGACTTAGAATCGCAGCTAGAATAATGGCAGTGAAAGGTTCTCTTCGGACCCTGGGATATTTTGTTTCTAGGAATATAGTTTCTTTTTCCTGGTAGGTAAGCTTGGGGATTAACTGTACTAACACACAGAAATCCCGGGTTAAATTTAAAACCTGGGTGTGTAGACAGAGGGATAATCCAGTTGAGCATGCTCACCACCTATAGCTAGGGGGAATGAGGTATCCTGTCCCATCCCATTGGTGAAATTTATTACATAGGCATCTGTAGGAAGGGGGTCACTTTTTTGACACAAGTCCCTTGACCTGTGACAGATTGCAGGGTGAGACGGGGACTAGCGCACTGCTGCCGGTAGCAAGCAGCTGGTTCTGGAAGGGCTATTCTTTCATAGTAAGGGGGTTTTCCATCTAAACATAGCCAGCAGGATTCAGTAAAGTCTTGTCTGGACTTATTTAACACCTGGTAAGTTTTAGTGAGAATGTCCCAGGGTGGGGGGCAGGATCAGTTGTTTTTAAGTCTGTGATGTTATCATTTAAATTTGGCTGCCAAATGGGGTTTGGGCCTATAACTATTGGTTTTTCATTGTAAACCATATACATTACTTTAAGGGTGAAAACATTTCCTTTGGCTTTACCTTGGGGGGAGTATATTTGTATGCCCTACTGCTTTCCAAGTTCACACCCTTGAGCAGCTTGGCCTTTAGCAGTAAAAGTTATGCTTATCAGGTCACACTGTGGAAGTTCTTTCTGATGGTGAGGGGGGGGTTTCTTTTCATTTCACTTGTATGTAATCTCCTTGTCTTGGGGCTTCTGACCAGATCTAACCGGTAGAAATACATTCCCATGATCCACAAAAATAAGCCTCTCCCCACCCACATTTGTCTTTAAAATGTCCTGGGCATACATAAAAGCAATCTGGGTAGGGATAGGTATCTCTAAGTTCATCTATGTCTACTAGAAGTTCAGGGAACCAAGTGGCCCATGGGTGGATGCCTGAAGTTTGATTTGCAATAGTTCCCATCAGGGCATTAATGATTATCCAAGTTACATTTAAGGGTTGATGCATATCAGGAGATAATATACATATAGGTAGTAGTAGGGTTAACACGGTGCTGGCAAGGAACTCTTTATCTTTAGTTTTAAGGGATTGTCTCTGTCTTGCCAAATTTTCCATTGTGGGATGAAGTCTTATATCATAGCAAAAGGGTCTGCAAGCTTGACTTGAGTGTGATATACCCAGGAGGCGATGCTGTCCACTTTGAGAGCGGTGGGGGTTGTCAGGACTACGATGTAGGGCCCTTTCCACCGGGGCTCAAGCGTTTCTTGTTGGTGTGTTTTCATGTACACCCAGTCACCAGGCCGGAACTTGTGGAGTTCAGGAACTGGGCCAGCTGTGTAGGTGGCCCACAGGAGGTTCCAGTTTTCTCTTTGCACCTGCTGATAGCACCAAAGGGAAAGGAGGAAATTTTATTCATCTACATCTGTTATCATGTTAATGCGGGTATTAGGAATGATGGGAGGGGGTCTCCCATAGAGAATTTCATAGGGAGTGAATCCTAGGGTATAGGGGGAGTTCCTAACTCTATACAGGGTAAGGGGAGAAGAGTTACCCAGTTCCTGCCAGACTCCATGGTTAATTTGATCAGGGTCTCTTTTAAAATTCTATTCATCCTCTCTACCTGTCCTGAACTTTGGGACCTGTATGCACAATGTAATTTCCAAGTAGCCCCCAGTGCTGTGGCTATTCCTTGGGTTACCTGAGACATGAAGGCTGGCCCATTATCCAAGCCTATTAGGGCTGGCAATCCATACCTGGGAAGGAGGTCTTCTAATAACTTTTTTTGCCACCATCTGGGCAGTTTCGTGTTTCGTGGGGAAGGCTTCAACCCATACAGAGTAGGTATCTACAAAGACTAGGAGATATTTATATCTATATTTTCCCAGCTTTATTTCAGTAAAATCTATTTCCCAGTATGCACCCGGCTTGGTCCCTCATTTGCAGCTTCCTTGGGTGGCTGGTCCAGCCCTGGTATTGGTGAGTTGGCAAGCCCTGCAAGCTTTGAGTATTTGTTCGACTTTAATATGCAATTGTTGAATTTTGATTTCTGCATGATGGATTAATCTTTTAATTTTCTGCTGCTTAGGTGGATTGCCTGGTGTGTGTGCTGTAGCACTTTTAATCCAAGTTGTGCTGGGAGGATAGTTTTTCTATCTGTTGTACTCCACCAGCCGTTATATTCCAGGGGGTTGTTGGCCTGAGGGATGGTGCGGATCCATGCCAGATCTTCTGGGGTGTACTCAGGCTTTTTGGGTAGAACTGAGGGCCCAGTGTCGGGAAGACTGATGGTTAGGGCTGGGGTTGCACTAAGGGCTGCATGTCTGGTGGCCTCGTCTGCTCAGTGATTGCCTCTGGCCACTGGGGTGGTTGGTTTCTGACGTCCAGGTCAGTGGATGATAGCTGATTTCTTTGGTAACCAAATGGTGGTTGAGAGATCCAGTATTTCTTGCTTGTTCTTGACCATTTTTCCTTCTGCTGTTAGTAACCTCCTCTCTTGGTAGATGGCTCCATGAACATGAGCTGTAGTGAACACGTATCAACTATCTGTATAGATGTTGATTTTCCTGTTTTTCCCTAAAACTAGAGCTTTAGTAAGGGCAATGAGTTCTGCCCACTGGGCAGAGGTGCCATCTGAGAGTGCCCCGGCCCATAAAGTCTGTTTCTGAGACTACTGCCGCCCCCGCATACCTGTGGCCATTTTTCATGAAACTACTGCCATCAGTGAACGAGGTTTCTTCCGTGTCTGGCAACGGCTGGTCAGTCAGGTCCTGTCGGAGGCAGTGGACTTGGACTAGGATATCTTGGCAGTTGTGGAGCAGTGCTTCTGCATCTGGGTTGGGTAAAAGAGTAGCGGGGTTTAGAGTGGCACTGGGTAGAAACTGGATCCGTGGTGTGTTCAGTAATAGGCTTTGATAGTGAGTTAGCCAGGCATTACTTATCCACCTGTCTGGGAGCTGCTTTAAGACTCGATAGCATGGGGTGTAGTTATTAGTAGTTCTTGCCCAAGGGTGACTTGATCTGCATCTTTTACCAGGAGAGCAGTGGCTACTATAACACATAAGCAAGGGGGTCATCCCAACACTACTGTGTCTAGTTTTTTAGACAGGTAGGCTACTGGATGAGTCCAAGGTCCTAGAGTCTGAGTCAATACCCCTTTGGCTATTCCTTTATGTTCATCTACATACAAGTGAAAAGGCTTAGTTATGTCAGGGAGACTCAATGCAGGGGAGGACAGGAAGGTGGCTTTTAATTTCTGGAATGCCTGTTCTTTGTCTTCTGCCCATTGGAACGACTGCCCCACTTTAGAGACCTCATATAGGGGCTTAGCAATTTCAGCAAATCTAGGAATCCATAGTCTGCAATACCCGGCTGATCTTAGAAATTCCTGCACGTGCCTGGGACTTGCAGGTGTCGGAATTTTTAACACAGCCTGCTTCCTAGCCTCTGTGAGCCACCTCCGGCCATCTCTAAGTTCATATCCCAAATAACTTACAGTTACAGCCGATGTCCGGTAACCTAGGTTCCTTAAAGCAGTAAGTCTTGCATTCCTCGTAGGCAATCTTGTTTGTTAGCAGCTACTATTAAAATATCATCTACATATTGGAGGAGAGTTAGGTCAGGGTGCCATCTTCAAAACTCACCTAAATCTTCATGCAGAGCTTCATCAAAGATGGTTGGGAAGTTCTTGAAGCCTTGGTGCAGGCAGGTCCATGTCAGCTGTCCGCTGATGCCCATTTCCGGATCACTCCATTCAAAGGCAAACACAGCCTGGCTCTGTGGTGCTGAGGGAACACTGAAAAATGCATCTTTCAAGTCTAACACTGTGTACCAGGTTCAGGTTAGGGCTAGGGAGCTCAGGAGGGTATAGGGGTTTGGCACCATTGGATGGATGTCTACTCCTCATTTATTGACTTCCTGGAGGTCTTGAACTGGTCTGTAATCATTAGTGAGGGGCTTTTTGACCGGTAACAAGGGAGTGTTCCAAGGGGACTGGCAGGGGATTAATATTCCTGCATCCAGGAGGTGCTGGATATGTGGGAGGATTCCATTTTCAGCTTCTAATGGCATAGGGTATTGCTTAACATGCATGGGTTTGACTCCAATCTTGAGCTCTACAATTACAGGGGGTTGATGTTTGGCCAGCCCTACTACCCCCCCCATCTCTGCCCATGTGGATGGGTATGAGGCCAGCCATTTTAACATATTGGGCTGGTCCAGCGGCGGTTGCTGGTGGAGCCAGTATTCATCATCTAGGCACATGGTTAGGACATAGATTGAGTGTCCTTGTCCATATGTGACTTGGGGTATCCCTTGCTTAAAAGAAAGCTGTGCCCCAATTTTGCTGAGGAGGCCTCTACCGAGCAGGGGGTATGCGCAGTCTGGGATGACTATAAAAGTGTGGGATTCCTAGCCCGTGCCTAAGTACACTGTTCTTTGGGTAGTCCATGAGTATTGTTTCATTCCAATAGCACCCTGTACCCAGGATTTCTTAGAGGCCAACTTGCCTTTATCACTAACTAGGACGGAGTGCTGTGCTCCTGTATCTACTAGGAAATCAACTGGATTCCCCTCCACTTTAAGGGTTACCCTGGGTTCAGGGAGGGGATTCGAACCCCAACCTCCCTAGTCACTGAGCTTTCCCAGATCTAAGATGTGGGCCTTGTTATGAGAAGAGGGGTCTCTGTCCTGTCTCTTGGGGCAGTCCTTGGCCCAGTGCCCTGTTTCCTCACAGCAGGCATGCTGATCTTTTTGTAGCCTTGGGCGGCTCCTCCAGGGATGCTCTTTACCTTCAATTGCAGGTATTTTTCTTAACTGTCATTTTCGTTCCTCTGGGGAGTCTGCCATGGAGGCAAGCAGGATTTTGGTTAGGTCTTGTGTTTGTGTATTTTGGGCCTGAGCTTGCTTTTCTTCAAAAGTCTCTCTATTGTTATAGACTTTCTCTGCCACTGCAAGCAGCTCTTGTAGAGACTTTTCAGGTAACCTGTCTACTCTTTGAAGCTGTTTTTTATATCAGGAGCCAACTTATTAACAAAAGTCATTATAACAGCAGCTTTGTTCTCCTCTACCTCAGGATCTATGGGTGTATAAGTGCAGAATGCTTCCATGATTCGCCCAAGAAAGGCTGCAGGGGACTCAGTTTTCTCCTGTTGTACATTTCCTCCTTTGGCCAAATTAGTCGGCACCCTAGCCACTTTCCTGAGACTCCCCCCATTAGAGTGTGGCAGTGAACATGGAGTCTCTCCTTACCTTCTGCCATGTTGAAGTCCCAATCTGGGTGAGTCAATGGGAATGCAGCATTAATTAGCACCGGGTTGGTAGTAGGGTTCCCATCCTCACCCAGAATGGACTTTTGGGCCTCAGACTGGATTCTCTCCCTCTCTTCAATATTAAACAACACCCATAACAGTTGCTGACAGTCATCTCTGGTGGGCTGGTGGGTTAAAAGAACAGAATCTAAAAGATCAATTAAGACTGCAGGTTTCTCTGAGAATTTGGGGTTTTGCATTTTCCAATTGTACAGATCACTGGTGGCAAATGGCCAGTAGTAGAGGGGTAGTTTTCTGCCGTCATCTGGGGGACCTGCAGCCCGGAAAGGCAGGGCGGTGGAGTTTGCTATCACTGAGCTTTGTGGCAGTTTTCCTTGGAGCGCCTTACTCCTAGTATGGGGGGGTGTACTTATTGGATTCTCCACTGCTTCTGCCTCCCCAGGAGGGAGCTGGTCCACTTGAGGAAGTCTAGCAGGTGGGGAATAAGAAGGGGGAAGGAGAACATCTTGGTCCATGCTATCCTGCAAAATGGGGTAAAGCGGTGCAGAGGGAGGGGGTTTGGGGGATTTTTCATGCACTGCAAGGCCTGTACTTTACTTCATACGGTGGCAAGATTGCTTTTAGCCATGCAGAGGGATCTTCTACTAGATCCTGCCAAGTGGTTATGTAAGGGACTTGGTCAGGGTGGCCAGTTGATAGTTGGTATATGATGTCTTTAACCTGAAAAATCATAAGAAGGTGAAAAGTTCTTTCTGGAGGCCATCTGGCATTGATGGTCAGCCATTCATTCCTGCAAAGTGTGGTTAGTTTGCTTTTTTAAACAGAGAGGCCTAGATTTTGGCCCCTGCCCTTAAAGTCTTGGAAATGGTCAAGAAAGAGGGATGGGGGGTCATTTGAGTTTGTCCCATGTCTTCCGTCAGAGTTGCCCCGTCACAGACAGCCAGACTAACACAGTTATGAAACACAAAACACACACTACACTGAAAATCAATCCTCCGGGATTCTACATCCAAAGGAAAAACTGAAAGTGGGATGACAGCATTCTGCCATTCTGCGGAAGTGACCCACCATGTCCGTTCAAAGATGCCAGAAGGATCGAATCCCCACCAAGCCCTGGGGATGTCCCAGTTTGGGGATATTGAGCCTCCTACTAAAGACCTCGGCTGGCTAGCCTCTAGCACGTCTGTTCTGGCCTTACACCGCCTTACTCAATTCCTGAAAACCCCACTAAAACAATAAGGACGCAGACCACACTGAAACAGACATTTACACTCACTGATTCTTTGGGTTGAGTCCTTGGGGATTTGGGGGATCCTGGACAGGCCTCCAAATGTAATGCCCAGATCGCAAAATCCCCCCAAACCACAGGGAGTCTGATCTGTTGTAAAGAACAAAAGAGTCTTTATTTTTACCACAAGCTTGGAGGCCCTCAGGGACTTGACACAATGTTAGGTTTTGGCTGAGAGCACATTTCGCTATTGTCTACTTCTTTTAAAAGGAGGTACATATTATGGGATAGAATAAAATGCAGGAGAACATTACTACAGGGAGTCATGGGGGTCGTGTTGATTGGCTAAATTCCAGAATGGGCAGTTCAAGAGTCTCGTGTTTCAAGGAATTTGGAGAATTTCTCAGGCCCCGGAGCTCTCTAACTCGGTGGGAACTTTTTACAAGAGAGAGTCTCCCTTTGTTCTCTCTCAAGCAGTGGGAAGCCCTTACAAGACGGAGTTGTCTGTTGTTCTCTCACAAGTAACCAACTTTCTGTAATCAGTTTCTACAAAAACAGAAGTGGTACAAAAACAGAAGCAGTTTATGGCACTTTCAGTTACATAACAGTTTACACAAGAGGGAAAACAGAACAATTATACAAGAGGGAAAACAGAACAATTTTAAACTGGATATTGGGTCAGCCAGTTACCATAGCGCCAGTGAGGTGGCCAGCTTCCCGTTGCTCATTACCTCGGTGTCCCATTTGTTAGATAATTGCCTCAGAAAATCCTTTCCTGCTCTTAAAGTTACAACTCCTTCCCAAGCACAGGGAATGGCCTGTTTCCCTCATCACCCTGTTCCAATTACCCATTGCTCTTCCCTAAAGGCTCTTTCCACCAGAGCAATAACTCCTTATTGCTTATCCCACCATCCCATCACCATTCTGAGACTTCCCTATATAAGGGCACATTTCTCCTCTCTCTCTCCCTCTCTGTCCCCTCTCTCTTCTCTGTTCTCCCTCTCTTTCCTTCTCTCTCTCCTCTTCTCTCTTTCTTTCCACTTTTCATTTCCCTTTTTCTCTCCTCCTTGGTGCTGCTCTGCAGCCTCCCTCAACCACCTTGGTACAAGCCTTCACAGAACCTGTGAAATCTCTGCCAATCAAATGCCTCCCTTTCATATGGTGTCAGAAGCAGGATTTAATTAAGGAACACTCCCAAAAGTAGCTTCCACCCCTTCCATGGGGTTTTAGCTCCTGGAGATTCCCTATTCTTTTTTACCACTCCCAGCTGCTCACCACTGCATTGGCTTGTGTCTATCTGCCAAGGTGCTCTAACCAGCATGCAGCGCCGGCCTCATTCAAACTTCGTGAGTACCCCAGTGGGAACGAATTTTCCATAATCATGGGCTAGGTTGCTTACATTCCTGGTGATTCAACTGTTTCTCGAGGCTTGAGTTCCCTATTCCCATTGACTTTGTGTGGCTTAGCCCAGGGCTTCCATGCCTCACACGAAAATTTCTGGCACCAGGTCTCAAGCTCTCCTTTGGCCCCATGGGTCTGAAACTGATATGGGTATAGTGATGACTGTCCTAGACTGTGTTTTCATTCTCACATCCAGACACAAATCAGCAGAGACGTCCACCCTTTGTCTTGGTCCTTGTGTGATTCTGTTCATGCTTTATTCCTGCGACAAATCGCCATGAGTGCAGGCCATTCTGTCCTACCTAACTCCCCCTCAGGGTACTTAGCATGCCACCTGGTAAAATTAGAATTAATCTTAAAGCCAAAAAATCAATTAAACTCTCTATCCAGATTTGGCCACTTTACAAGCTAAACAACCAGAGTAACTATGCAATACTTCATTTAATTTTTCTTTAATTCAAGACTTATGTAACTATTGTGAGCACCTTGGCAAATGGAGCAAGGTCCCTGCCATATGTGACTCCTTCCTCAACCACCCAGTTGCCTCCACCCTCTGTCCCTCCTCCTTCCCTGTCAACCAATCTAAGCTCGTCTCCTAACTCCTCCCCTCCAACTAGCCCTCAAAATTCGTTTGCATCTCTCAGTCCAATGCCGGCTACTTTAAAAAACACTTCCAGACCTCTTTACCCCTTTCTTCCTCCAGCTCCTCCATATAATAGTCCTACAGTGCCACTGTGTAAAGTAAATTCCTTTACTTCTAATCCTTCTCATTTTATTAAAAAATTTCAATTTATTACTATGTCCTATCAACTTACCTGACATAATGTTTTTATTATTTTACCTAATACCCTAACCTTTAATGAGAGCAAATGAGTGTGGGAGAGGGCAAAAGAGGCAGTAGATCAATTTCATATGTAAAACAATGAGCATCCTATAAGTAACACTACAATCCCTAACTCCCAGCCAAATTAAAATTATAATAATGATACTGGGAGAAAAAGTAGAAACATTTTTATTACCTGAATTCTTTGTGGATTTAGAGCTTCTGCCAAAAAGACTATCAATTATGATAAATTACAGAAAGTCATACCAAATAAGTCTGACGGTCCTTCAACTTTCCTCCAATGTCTTAAAGAGGCTTTTATTAAGTATACTAACTTAAATCCTAAAACAATAAATGAAAAAAGTTCTTATAACATATTTCTTTAACCAAAGTTACCCTGACACCAAACTTAAGCTAAAGCACTTGGAGCATGAACCCCTGACACCCCAGGCCGTGATCTTAGTCACAGCCTTTAAAGTTTACACAGGGTGAGATATTTTCCGAAGGGAGAATAAAAACTCTCAAAACCAAAATTATCAAATACTAGATCAAAACATTACAGTGTCACTGACGCCATCATTCCTAACCTGCCTAAGTCATCAGGAGCCAAAGGCCACTTCATGACTCAACCACCTGAACCATGCTACAAATACGGTGAAGAAGGCCACAGGGTACAACGTTGCTCCAATCCCAGGCCCCCGCCAGGACCATGCCCTCTTTGCAACAAAAAGGGCCATTGGAAGGCTGATTTCCCCTTGGCCCAAAGAGGCCATAGGGCTAGCCAGCCTGCGGCACCTATATATAGCCAACTTGTTGGGGCTTGCTTCTTCTGAAGACTGACCGTGACCCTGGCTTCTCTCACCCAATGCACCTCTATGGAGCCATCACTACCTGATGGTGGCAGGTAGAATAATCGCCTTCCTACTAAGTACAGGAGCTAGCTTCTCAGTTCTTAAAGAGTTCAGCGGTCCTTCCTCCTATTCCCTAACTCTATTGTCGGGGTAAATTACTTTTCCCACCGTCCACATCAGACTCTTTTATTACACTGCATGATTGGCAGTTTCTCATTTATATATTCCTTTTAGTGTTACCTTCCTGTCCAGTTCCCCTTCTGGGACGTGACATACTTTCTAAATTAGGTACCACCCTCACTTTTAATCTTAAATTGATAGATGCTGACCCATCTCCTTCTGCCTCACTCTGCCTCATCCCTTTCCCAAGCCATCAAAAACCTGTTGCCCTGGCCCATTCCACCAGAGCAAGTAAATCCTAAGGTTTGAAATACAAACCCCCCCTTAATTACCTCCTACTCTCCAATTCTTGTTAAATTAAAAAACCCTCTATTTTTTCCTTCTCAATGTCAACATCCAATTCCCCAATCTAGCTCTTAAAACTTCAACCTATTATACAAGCCTTTTGTCCTTTTGTCCCCATACTTCAAAGCTATTGCCATAGACAGAAAAAACCTTCTTCACAACTTTCTTCTACCCACTACAAAACAAGAACTCCTCCCCTTTTTAAGATTAGCTGAATACCTAAAAACATAAATTCCCAACTTTTCTCTCCTAACTGCTCCTTTAATACTCAAAATAACCCTCATAAACCTCTCCTAACCTCCATTTCCACTCCTTTTAAATTTCTACAGCATACTTTATTAAAACTTCCAGCCCTCCACCTTCCTAATCTTTCTTGCCATTTCCTTCTATATATCACAAAAAACTGTGAGTTTATTCTCAACGGACTTAAATGTCAGCTAGACCCCACCTTTACTCAGTTACTATCACTCAAAATAATTAAATCACACTGTTCCAGGTTAGGCCCCTTGTCTCAAGGCATTAACAGCTGCAGTTACTCTAATATAAGAGTCAAAGAAACTCACTTTTACTATCCTGTCCCATCATTCTCTAGCTAATCTTTTAACATAAAAAAGTCTTCAAACCCTACCACCATGCTGCATTATTAACGTTCAAACTTCTCTCTTATCTGACCCATTATTATCTTTTAACACATGTCCCACACTAAATCCTACATTTCTCTTCCCTGCTGCATCTAACTTGTAATCCACTCACAATTAAAATTACACATCAACTCATCTCCTGACACCTCCTCTCGCCTCCTGCTTATTTCTATCCCTATTACTAAAACAATAAACAAATCAACCTCCCACTCGTAACCTCCTCATCTATCTCCACAAATTGTTTCACCCCAACTCTCAAACTTTACTACAATTTCTCAAAGCTTTCTTTCCTCTCTCACAGATAAATTCAAAGTTTCTAAATCAACTTACATCGTCCTATAAAATCTACCAACACTCCAACCCACAAACAAACTCTTGACTCCCACACTTTCCAACTCACCAGACTAACGAACTTCTTCCTAAGACAGACTGACGACTTAATTTCATACAGATGCTTAAAATCAAACATTATAAATACCTCTTGTATTAGTAAATACCATCTCAGTTTAAGTTAAAACCTTTCCTACTACAAATAATAAAAAATTACCCAAAATAAAATTCAACATTTCAATCTCTCCACCCTTACTCCCCAACTAAATCTTAATCTAACCTGTAATTTCACTTTACAAACAAACCCGCTTTTAAAATATCACCCTAAATATAGACTGAACTACTAAATTAAATCTTCAAAGTCTTTTACACTCAACTTCAAACCACCCCAATCATAATTCCCAACATTTAATCTTTCAACCTTTTAAACCCTACATCTCTTAATTTGACAACTTGCACACACAAAACTAAACATTTTATGCCCTCACTCAATAAAATCATCCAGTCATACCCTCTTTACTTGAACTCTATCAACACCACTCCCTATTAAATCTAAACCTATCAGAGTACTCTAACATAATCACTTTCCCTTCTAAACAAAAAGAAGTTACACAGAAAGTACCATCCTTTCCTAAAATTTCTCTACAGGAAAATTTATACCAAATTCCCCCTATCCACATTCAAAGTTTCTATTCTATAATTATATTACTACCTAATTTTAAAATTATTGCAAAAAATAAACCTATTTCAATGCCTCATCTCTCTCTATCCAATAACCCATATGAAATGGGCTGCTCAAATTACCATACTTCCCTTACTAACAACAGTAAAAATTACAACTAGCATAGGCATAGAAACAAGCCTCAAAGTCCAAAAACAACATAAATCAAAATCATCAAACTTCTCCTCTTAATTCACTCAAAACCCACTCTAAATTACACTTCTACCTTTCCTCACACCTATAGTTGTCATCCTGAAACTAATAACTATGGCTCCATACATAATTTGATTTATTCAAATTAAACTCTCAAAAGTTGTCGTAACAGGTAACTACACCCCAGATACAACTCCCAACCTACAAGAAAAAGAAGCTATTCTTCGTGAATGGGCTACACTCTACTCCAGGCCACAAGACCTTCCTGAATGCCATTTCTAAACAACCACCACTAAAAAGGCACTGAGAGGAAAAACTTATATTCTCCCAACGAAAAGTCATACTCATCCTCTAGTTGGCTAATTGAAACTATGTGCCCCTCCCAACAGGGAGAAATTACAGAAGAGAGAACTCAACGTCTACTATCCCAAGACCAACTCCCTATTTGTATATATCAAGAAAGGAGGAATGTTTAACAGTTGCTTCAGAAAGCCCCTTCCTCTTCTTAAGGTTACAACTCCTTCCCAAGCACAGGGAATGGCCTGCTTACTTCATCACCCTGTTCCAATTACCCACTGTCCACCTCTAAGGGCTCCCCACCCTCCACCTGGAGCAGTAATTCCTTATTGGTTATCCCATCATCCTGGCACCATTCTGAGACTTCCCTATATAAGGGTACAGTTCTCCTCTCTCTCTCTCTCTCTCTCTCTCTCTCTCTCCCCCTTTCTGCCCCCTCTCTCTTTTCTGCTCTCCCTCTCTCCCCTCTTATCTCTTTCTCTTTTCTCTCCCATTTTCTCTTCTCTTTTTCTCTCCTCCTTGGTGCTGCTCTGCAGCCTCCCTCCCCCACCAATAAAGACCTTTTGTACAAGCCTTGGTGGTCTGTGAAATCTCTACCGGTCAAGTGCCTTCCTTTCACCGTTTCTAATTTGTAACTTTCCTTACTTTCTTATGGGGATACACTGGGGTCAATTAAAAGAGGAGATCCCTTCACTTAACACCCAAGCCCTAAAATGTATAAAAGGAAGGCCAGTGATTGAGTCAGTGGGCTTGGTTTTGGAGAGGCTAGAGTGCCAAGTCACCTGGCCAGTGAATGAAGCCACTTCCTCTTCCAGCTGGTGCCTGGGGTTGGTTTGTCTGTGTTTCCCTTGCTACATCACCACCCAAGAACTTGCTGTTTAAATTTCAGCATGCTTTCAATAGGGCAGGATTTATTAGACAGATATATAAATCCTATACAGAAGGAATGAAGGGTAATAACTTCTGGCACTAGAAGGGGGAGACTAAAGTGAGAAGTCCCACGTGGGTCTTTTGTCTAGGGGGTTGTATACCATTTGTAAACAGGGAGGTCTTGGGAGTAAAAATCACACATGCCAGGCAGAGCCAAGATGGCAGACTGCAGCCAGCTTTTTACAGAAGCTCCCGTCCAGAAGGAGGCTTAAAGGACAGAAGTTTAGCAAGTTAGCTGATGGTTTGGAGCAGAGCCAAGAGAGAAGATTAAAGAGTGCACTTCAACCTTCCTGAGGTGAGCTGCGACCTCAAAAATACAACCAAAAGGTACAAAATCCACCACCAAGCAGACACGAGTCCCCTCCCCCACAACAAGGGCTCACAGTTTACTCCATGCAAACAAGTGAGCAGAGTTCAAACTTCCTCCCACACTATTCCACGGGAGAGACCCCCTAAAAACTGGACCTCCTACCCCCGCTGGCATACCACAGCACCCTCTGGCCAGGCATAAAACTGCAAAACTATATAAAACTGTATATATTCCCAACCTGCAACATTGAACTCCGAGGAGTCCCTACCCACTCACTCCGAGGTCTGGAGGTTTGTTACCTATGGAATCCAGATTCTTGGGCATCTCCTTGAGAGAAGTGGAAGGGGAAAGGGCTGGTGCTAGTCTATGCTGACTGTGGTAAAGGCGTGAGGAGAAGAAAATCAGCTCAGGGGACACCAATACAGCAACAGTGGCATCCTGAGCTGCAAAATGACGCCATGCCAGCCCCATCTCTCTGGGCAAGCAGAGGTTCTGGACAGCAGCCACAGGCAGGGTGCAGATAACTTTCCTGGGTGGAGCGCCAGCCCTCAGTGTCTAATGCTGCTGAGACAAAGGCAGTGGGCGGGCAGAGGCTAGAATTGACACCTGAGTGTAAATTGCTATTTGTCTGCTGCCCAGAGATGAATGCAAGGACTTGCAGAGAAATCTAGCTGGACAGAAGCCTAATTTAAAAATGCAAGGCCCCCCTGCCAAACTCAGATTTCTGGCTGATTTTGCCAGTCGTAAACCCCAGGAGCGGTGTCCTATTGGAGTGAATAGGGTCACAGACCTGGGGGATTACAAGTGACTGGGGGCAAGGTGGGGAAGGAGGTATTAACCTTTCAAGACTAACCCATTTTCTGGGTGGTTCCTTTTGCTCTAACGGAGCAGGGTGGGCGCCAAACTGCTTGCTAGAGTTGCACACCTCATGGGAGGCAGAGGAGATCCCTGCCACAGGCTCCAGCTCTGGGCAGGCCCAGAACTGCTTCCTAGTGCCACGGGCATCCCGTGTGCAGTGGCAGAGGAGTCCTCCAATCCATGTAGACCCAAAACAGCTTGCTAGAGACACGCACAACCCACAGGGGCCAGGGGAGGAGTTCCCCGCTCCAGGCACCAAAGCTGGGTGGGCCTAGAACTGCTTGCTAGAGCCACGTGTTCCCTGGAGGTGGTGATGGAGGGGTCTACCACTCTGGGCGGGCCCAGAACTGTTGGCTAGAGCCACGTACGTCCCATGGACGGAGTTGGGGGAGTTCCCCACTCCGGGCTCCCATGCTGGGAGGGCACAGATTGGCTTGCTAGTGCTGCATGCATCCAACAGGCGATGGTCAAGGAGTCCTCTGCTCCTCCCCAGCTACTCTGGCGGGGCTGAACTAGGACTGACCTGGTCACTCACATACCCTGCACTACCACTGCCATTCCCCCACCCCGTAGCTGCTCCAGGGTGCTGAACTAGGACTGATCTAGCTACTACAGTTCCCTTGTTCCACCAGTTACCCCAGAGGGGCCGAACTAGGACTGATCTCGCTGCTGTGGGTCTCCTGATCCTTAGTCACCCCAGCAGGCTGAAAGAGGTCTAATCCGGCCACGCACACTCCCGTGCAGCTGCTACTGCTCCACTGCACCCCAGTTGCCCCAGCACCGGAGAACTGGGAGAAGACAACAGACACGCTCTGCCTGTCTCTCTGGGCAACCAGAAGAAGCCACCAACTGAACAGTTCTGATAAGGCCTCCAAACAAGGTAAACTCAGCATGGGGCAGAATCAGTGGAAAAACTCTGGCAACTCGAATAACCAGAGTAGATCAACTCCTCCAAGGAAAAATGGGGCAAACACGATCGAAGACCCCATCCACAAGCAAATGGCTGGGATGTCAGAAATCGAGTTCAGAATGTGGATAGCAAATAAGATTAACAGAATGGAAGAAAAGAAGGAATTAGGAATTCAAGAAATTCTTCAAAAGATTTCTCAAGAAATTATTCAAAAGATATATCAGGAAATTATTCAAAAGATGTATCAAGAAATCAACAATTTCAAAGCTAAAATGATCAAAGATTTTGAAACACTGAGACAAAAGGTTGCAGCCCTCAAGGATCTGAAAGATATGGTGGAATCCCTCCATAACAGAGTGGGACAGGCAGAAGAAAGGATCTCTGACTTTGAAGACAAAGCTCTTGAAGAAGCCCAGGAGTGCAAAGATCAAAAGAAATGGAGAGCAAAAACAGATATCACTCTCAGAGAACTCTCAGACAATTTGAAGAAAACTAATATTCGCCTTATAGAAATCCCTGAAGGTGATGAAGTTACTTCACAAAACACTGAGGCTCTTCTTCATGAAATTATGAAAGAGAACTTTACAGACCTGCCAAGAGATTCTGAAATTCAGATAGCAGATAGTTTCAGAATCACAGCACTACTCAACCCAAACAAAACATCCCCCAGACACATCATAATTAACTTCACCAAAGTTAAGATGAAAGAGAAAATTCTGAAAGCAGTTAGATGTAAGAAAACGATAACCTACAAGGGGAAAAGTATTAGGATGACTGCAGATCTCTCAGTTGAAACCTTTCAGGCTAGAAGAGGATGGTCATTGACTTTTGATCTCACCCACAAAATAACTTTCAAC
The DNA here is from genome assembly GCF_000181295.1 of Otolemur garnettii. NCBI lineage: Eukaryota > Metazoa > Chordata > Mammalia > Primates > Galagidae > Otolemur > Otolemur garnettii. The sequence continues at coordinate 549,684 of NW_003852702.1, forward strand.
CCAGGATCCTATGTCCTGCTAAACTTAGTTTCCTCTATGATGGAGAAATTAAATACTTCAATGACATTCACATGTTGAAGAAATTTGCTATAACTAAACCAGCTCTCCAGGAAATTCTCAAATCTATCCACCATAATGACCAGTGCAATCCTCCATCACAAAAGTAAACCCACCCAGAAACTTTTGATCAAATTCCAACTTCCACAATGGCAAAAAGATTGAAACTGTCCACTGGACTTTTGAGCAACTCCATGTTCAAAAGTTTACCAAACTTATCAATAATTTCTATCAATGTGAATGGCTTAAATTGTCCTCTAAAGAGACACAGATTGGCTGATTGGATACAGAAACTCAGACCAGACATCTG
>NW_003852702.1:552332-556804 GCF_000181295.1 Otolemur garnettii
TTGACCCTGCAATTCCTTTATTAGGTATATTCCCAGACAACCAAAAATCACATTACAACAAAGATATTTGTATCAGAATGTTTATTGCAGCCCAAATCAAAATTTCCAGGTCATGGAAGAAGCCCAAGTGCCCATCGATCCACGAATGGATCAACAAGCTGTGGCATATGCACACCATGGAATACTATACAGCCATAAAGAAAGATGGAGAATTTACGTCCTTCATGTTCACATGGATGGAGCTGGAAAATGTTCTTAGCAAAGTATCACAAGGATGGAAGAAAAAGTATCCAATGTACACACCCCTATTATGAAACTAATGTATACCTTTTATATGAAATCTATAACCTAATAACAGCCTAAGAATATGGGGAGGGGGAGGGGGAGGGAGAAGGGAGGGGGGAATGGGTGGAGGGAGGGGGATTGGAGGGATCACTTCTCAGGTTTATCTTACAAGGGTATAAGCGAATCTTTCTAAGAGTAGAATGTGACCGTTTTAACACAATAACTAAGAAAATGACATGAAGGCTATGTTGACCAGTTTGATGGAAGTGTTTCGGATTGTGTGTGAAAACCCCACACTGTACCCCAGAAGTGCATTAATGTGCATAGTTACCATTCAATTAAAAAAAAAATCACACATGTCAGGAACTGGGAGACAGAAACCAGTTTCCCAATGTTGACTAGGGAATGAGTATATTGACAAATGAATGCAGTACTTCTAGCTCTGGGCAAAGCAGTAGGATGTATACTTTCCTCTTCAGAAGATGCTTGCTTATGTGAAATACTGGCCATAGTGCTTTTCTCCCATCTTGATTGTGAAGGAGCTAAGAAAACTCCCCAAAGTATGATTCCTTGGTATAAAGATTATTTTGAATTTTAAGGCTATTCATAATCAGGAAACTCTGAAAGCAGACTTTCCTCTACCTAAAATCTTACAGGTCTGCTAAGACTCCTTAATCACAAGCTAACAGACCTGCCTTCAAGATCATTTGCTGTGCAATACCTGCCTCTGAGGTTAATTTACAAATTAATCTGTTTCCCTCCATCTACCCATCCCTCCAACCACTTGCTGCATGTATGCTTTCCAGTTTCTCTCCCCTCTCCCTTCTAAAAGCCACTGAGACTTTGGGAAATCATTCTTGTGGTTCTCCCCGTGCACCATGGTATTTTGAAGTAAATCTTTCTCTTAATAATCTACTATAACTGTGAGTTGAACTTTTCAATGAACCAACCTAGGGGAAAAAGGCAAGTATCCCTGAGACCCCTTCAGTTGTATTCAGAGAGTGGGGTTTGAAGAAAAAAAAGGCTGTTTGCTCAGTCCTAGTAAACGGGGGACCCTGTGCAGCCTTTAATGGGGGAACTCTGTATCAGTAGGGCTGCATGGTCAAAGAAAAGCAGGACAGGGTGCACGTGAGCACCTGCAGAGTATCTGAGTCTCACATGCAAATTTGTCTTTTGTTGAAAGCATATCACAAGTGTTATTCCTGAGTTTTTTGAGTTATGGAGTCTCCATCTGCACCCAGCACCCCTCATAGGATGACACTGGGGCTGTGAGCAGGTCTGGCCATCCAGGAGGATAACAGGGAACTTTGCCAGAGGCCCCTCCCTCTCAGAGTCCCACTCTTCTGTAGGTCCTGTGTGGAACACAACTATCAAAATACATTTTTAGTCAATCAGGGAAAACTAGAGGATTGAGAATTGCCCATTTTGCTAGTGTGATAATAGTATGGTAATGTTTAAAAAGTAGAACTGATGTTTTAAACATGTTTTCAAATGAAATATATCTGCTGAGATGCTTTAAAATTACTCCAGAAAAACTTAAAAAGGGAAAAAGGAAAGCGTGTGTGCTGCGACCTAAAGACGTTTAAAAATAAAAAAAGGAAAAGGAAAAATGCAGACCCAGAGGAAAATTGGCTTAAAGGGCATGAAGAGACTGTTTTCCTGCTCCCTCTACTTTGTCCCCTCACCATTTCCATAGGTTACAAGAAATTCCATTTCCATAATAGAAAGTTTAGCAACGCCAGCGACCCCATCACACACTCCGCATCCGCCATCTCCCAGTGCAGCACAGACCTCGGAGCCTCAGGCCCCTTTTGTCTGGGGGTGCTTCTCCAGCGGGACTTGGAGGGCGATCCTACCCAAGCTGGGAGCGGCTGAGGCTCAACCCCGCCGCCCGGGCCCCATCTGTGGGCACCACATCTGACCGCTCGAGGACTGCCTTCCCGGCGTCCCACGCTAAGCCGCCGCCATACCCTGCACCGCGCTCTGCCCTTCCCCCTCCAACCGCTCAGAACTGGGTCGAGCCGGGGCGGTGCCTGGGCGGGGCGGGGCGGGGTAGGGATGGCCCTTCCCACTGCTTCTGCTAGGCACTGCGCTTTCCCCCCTGGCGCCGGTTTTTTTCTTGCCGCCAAGTTTGCTAGGCGGGGCCCGGAAGGAAGGTGGGGTCTAGGAGCAGGAAGGGAGCTGAGACCCAAGCAGGCCTCAGAGGGCATCGGGGGAGGGAGCGCGCGCAAGGTGGGTGACCCGGAGGGAGGGATACGGGGCTCAGGAGGAAGAGAGCGTGGGGTGGGGACCTGGTCCAGGACACTTGGAGGCAGGGAGGCTTGCTGAGGAGGGGCGGGGGGGCAGCAGGTGCGCCGTAGATGAGGGGAGCCTGGGGCAGGGAGCAGCACACTGAGGGTCCTGGGGCGGGATTGGGGGGGACGCCTAGGGAAGACCAGAGGAGGCAACCAGGGTGAAGGCACGGGGAGAGCACACAGGGGAGCAGGCCGGTCCTGCTCCTTAGGCGGCTCTGAGGAACGCAACCCCACACCTCATGTCTGGACATAACAGTCTTTCCTCCTCTCTGGTCTGTTTAGGGGCATGGATGTTGTGACAGCTACAGCCTCCCATATTCCTCCATCACCCTTGGGAACTTTGGATGCCTTAGCTAGAAGTCCCTGCTAATCCCCATCGGGGCTCAGCAGATGGTCCCAGGTGGACTTAATAAAATCCTCTAGTGGAAAAACCTACTGGGAGCACCAAGCAGGAAGCCTTTCTCGAAGCCCCACACATCCCTCCCTCCAGGAGAGCCTATGGGTAAGTCTTTCTATGATCCAATTCTTTTTAGAAGTCTTTTAAGCCAGTGGTTCTCAAACAGTGGTCCCAGGACCCTTAAGATCACCTAGAAATGCAAATTCCCCAGCTCCCAACGCACACCGCTGAAACCACTTTGGAATAGTTTTAGAACCACTGATCTAAAACATTAAAAGTTTGAGTAGAGCTTTGAGTATTCTACAGAACTGCCGCCGCCTCTCGTGGTGAGGACATGAGGCCCTGAATGGTCATTATCAAGTTGCCTTTGGCAGAGGTGGACCCCCCAATAGGCAGTGTTCTGGGCCCTTCTCTCTCCCTCTGCCATGGCGCCATCTGGTGGCGACATGAGGTACCTCAGTTGGCTTTATAATAAATATTTGTTTCATTAATTTTCTTATTGATACATAGTGTACATATTTTCAGGGTACATCCATGTAATTTTTAAAGATCAAGTCAATGTAGGTAGGCTATTAATCATCTTAAATAATTGTCTTGATATTAGAAATATTCGAATTCTGCTCTCCTAGCTGCTTTGGAATATGCAATAGATTACTGTAAACTGTAGTCACTCTACTGAGCTATGAAACAGTAAGTCTTATTTATTCTATTAAACTGTATTTGTGCCAATTAATCATTCATTGGCTCGTCATTTTCCCTCCTTTCCCCTTCCTGGCCTCTGGTAACCACCAGTCTACTCTCTGTCTTCATGAGATCCACTTTCTTTGGCTTACGTGGATCTCACGTGAGAACATGCTATCTTTGAGTTTCTGTGCTTGGCTTATTTCATGTAACATAATTACCTCCAATTCCATGTTGCTGCAAATGACAGCATTTTATTCTATGGCTGGATGGTATTCCAATGTGTACATTAGTGATTTTCAACTGGTGTACTGGGGTGCTGCAAGAGGATCTTAGGTGTGCTACAAAAATTTTTAAAGATCATTACTTTAATTATTTTCAAGAAAAGTTCAAGGCACAGTAAGTATGTTCTTATTTTTTACTCTCTTTTTTTTTTTTTGGATCAACATAATTTAATTGTGCCATGAGGTAAAAAAATGGTTGAAAAACACTGGTGTACACATAGCATGTTTGTATAATACATTTATCTATATTGTTGGGCACTTAGGTTGATTCCATATCTTGGCTATTGTGAATAGTGCTAGTAAACATGAGAGTGCAGATATCCTTAATACATTGATTTTGTATTTATTCCTTTTAGTGGAATTGCAAGATCACCTGGTAGTTCCATTTGTCGCTTTTGGAAGAAACTCAGTACAGTTATCTGTAGTGGTTGAATGAGTTTGTATTTCTTTTTTTTTTTTTTTTTGAGACAGTCTCAAGTTATCCCCCTGGGTAGAGTGCTGTGGCATCACAGCTCACAGCAACCTCCAACT
>NW_003852702.1:557093-568335 GCF_000181295.1 Otolemur garnettii
TCACAGCTCACAGCAACTTCCAACTCTTGGGCTTAAGTGATTCCCTTGCCTCAGCCTACCGAGCAGCTGGGACTACAGGAACCTGCTGCAATGCCCAGCTATTTTTTGGCTGCAGTTGTCATTGTTGTTTGGCAGGCCTGGGCTGGGTTCAAACCTGCCAGCTCTGGTGTATGTGGTTGGTTCTCTAGCCACAGAGCTATAGGCACCAAGCCTTTCTACCAAAGTTTTAATATATGAGGGATCCCCTTTCTCCATGTCATCGCTAGTATTTATTATTGCCTGTCTTTTGGATAAGAGCCATTTTGACTAGATAAGGTGATATCTCATTGTGGTTTAATTTACATTTCTCTGATGCTCAACATGAGCATGTTTTCAAAAACCTGTTGGCCATGTATAAGTTTTGTTTTGTTTTTGTTTTTGTTTTGAGAACTGTCTATTCAGGTGTTGTGCCCATTTTAAAAATTGTATTTGGTTTCTTGCTGTTTAGTTGTTTGAGCTCCTGATATATTCTGGTTATTAATCCTGTATCAGATGGATGGCTAGTTTGCAAATATTTTCTCCCATTCTTTGAGAATGTCTCTTCACTTTGTCGATTGTTTTCTGTGCTCTGGAGATCCTTTATTGTTTTATATGATTGTATTTGTCTATTTTTGCTTTGGCTGCTTGTGCTTTTGAAATATTACCAAAACATTTTTGTCTAGACCAGTGTCCTGGAGTGCTTTCCCAATGTTTTCTTCTAATACATCCATAGTTTCAAGTCTTAGATTAAGTCTTTAGTCTATTTTTTAAATTAATTAATTTGGGATTCATTGAGGGTACAAAGAATTAGGTTGCACTGAATGCATTTGTTAGATAAACTCCCTCTTAGAATTGTGTCTCACCCCCAAGAATTGTGCCATACACCATGACCTATCCTGATCCCTCTTCCCCTCTCCCCACTTGCTCATTCCCCTGCGCTCCAGCATTAGCTCATCTACTGCCTTCATATTCTTGTCCATTCTTGTGATGCTTTACTAAGAAGAATGTGTTCCACTTCCTTCTAGGTTAATACAAAAGATGTAACGTTTCTATCTTTTTTTAGTGGCTATCCTGGGTATTTAAGCTGTGGGCATTTAGGCTGTTTCCACATTTTAGTAATTGCAAATTGACCTGAGATAAACAGTCTAGTGCAAATGTCCTTATGATAAAAGGATTTTTTTTTTCTTCTGGGTAAATGCCTAGTAATGGGATTGCAGAATAAAATGGGAGGTGTAATTCGAGTTCCCCATACTTTGTACCAAAAGAGTTGTATTAGTCTGCAGTCCCACCAGCAGTGTAAAAGTGTTTCCTTCTCTCCACATTCACGCCAGCATCTGCAGCTTTGAGACTTTGTGATGTGGGCCATTCTCACTGGGGTTAGGTGATATCTCAGGGTACTTTTGATAAGGGTACTTTTTCTGATGTTTAGGGACATTGAACATTTTTTCATGTTTGTTAGCCATTCATTTGTCTTCTTTAGCAAATGTGTTATTCATGTCTCTTGCCCAGTGATATATGGGATTGTTGGGTCTTTTTTTGTTGATGATTTGATTTTTGTATATGGTAAGAGAAAAGGGTCTAGTTTCATTCTTCTGTCTATGGTTTCTAGTTTTCCAAGTACAGTTTATTAAAGAGACTGTTCTTTCCCCATTGTATGTTCTTGGTGACTTTTGTCATAAATGAATTGGTATTAAATGTGTGGATTTATACATGGATTCTCTGTTCTGTTTGATTGCTCTATGTGTTTTTTTTAAAATGCCAGTCCCATGCTGATTTGATTACTATAGCTTTGCAGTGTATTTGCAGTCTGCTGATGTGATGCCTTCAGCTCTGCTTTTTACTTAGGATTGCTTTGGCTACTTAGGGCCTTTTGTAATGCAGTATTGATTTTAAGGTTGTTCTATTTCTTTGAAGAATGTTATTGGTATTTTGAATCTATAAATTGCTGTGGATAGAATTGTCATTTGAACAGTGAAGTAGAACCTCCATAGCTAACCACCTCCCTACATTGACCATCTCCCTTGAGTTGATTGGATTTTCATAGACTGGACATTCACCACATGTGTGTAATAGTACAGTTCCTTATGTTGACCACCTTCATGTGTGGAACATTTTGTTACAGTCCCTTGGGTGGTCAATTTACAGAGGTTCTACTGTATTTTTAATTCTTCTAATCTCTGAGCTTAAAATATCTTTCCATCAGTTTTAATTTTCATTTCCCCAATCCTCCCTCAAGTAGCTGTCTAGGCTGTCTCTGTATTAGTATTTCTCTTGCTCAGCTTCTGCTCCTATCATCCTTTGCCAATTTCTCCATTGTTTTTTCTGTAGGTGTGCATGTTTTTGCCCATTCATCCTTTGTCTCTTCTAATGGTTCCAAATACTTTCTTTCTTCTTTGTTTTAGAGAGAGTCTCACTCACTTGCCCCAAGTAGAGTGCCAGAGTGCTGCCGAGTGCCATGGCATCATGGCATACAGCAACGTGAAAGTCTTGGGCTCAAGAGAACCTCTTGCCTCAGCCTCCTGAGTAACACCCACCATGATACCTGGCTAGTTTTTCTGTTTTTAGTAGAGATGGGACCTTGCTTTGCCCAGGCTGGTTTCAAACTGTGGAGCTCAGGTGAACCACCTCCCTCAGCCTCCCAGAATGCTAAGACTACGGGTGTGAGCCACCACTCCTGGCCAGTTCCAAATATTTTCTCCTAGACTTTTAAATTTTGTTAGAAGTTTTGTGCTATAGAATATTTAAACTTCGATGTAGTTGAATTAATCATTTTTTTCCTCTCTGGTTTTTGCTTCTGCTATTTTTTTCCCTACTGTAGCCTGTAGGGGTTTAAATCTCTGGATTTAGATCAAAATTCTTTCTGATTATTCATTTTTCTGGCTGCTTGGGACATCCACATCCAGTCTTGCCAGGAGAGGGCCAAGTAAAGCAGGTGCCTTCCTTATTTACTGTTCATAAGACTTGGATGTCTACGTGCCTGACACAGAGAAGTCTTCTCTGAACTTTGGGTAATCCCTGTTTTAGTATTGTAATGTATTTCCTGAACAGTCAACATTCTTAAAGATGTCTCAGAGCCTGCCTGCCTTCCTTCCTTCCTTCCTTCCTTCTCTCTCTCTTTCTTTTTTTCTTTTTGAGACAGAGTCTCACTATGTCACCCTTGGTAGAGTGCTGTGGTGTCACAGCTCACAGCAACCTCCACCTTAAGTGGAGGCTTAAGTGATTCTTTTGCTTCAGCCTCCGAAGTAGCTGGGACTACAGGCACCTGCCACAACACCCAGCAATATTTTTTGTTGTTGTTACTCTTGTCATTGTTGTTTGGCAGGCCCAGGCCGAGTTTGAACCCACCAGCCCTGATGCACGTGGCCAGTGCCCTAACCACTGAGCTACGGGTGCCGAGCCCCTACTTTCTTGAACACGGGTATGTTACTAATAAATCAAAATCTAAACATTTGCCCAATTCCCCAGACATTTAAGCATTAACAGCTTCTGAACACTTAATTAAAACATGCACCTAATAAAGCACAGTCTTCAAGTTAGAAACATCTGACTTACATATAGCTTGTGCTTATGAATGGAGGTTATAGTAAGTCCCTGAGTTACAAACATCTGACTGATGTGCAACTTGCACTTTCTAATGGAGGCTGTTATGGGTAATAGGTAAATACACTTACATATGAATTTACCTGAAGAACAAAGCTACAGACCCCATCTCATTCGCAACCCAGGGACTACCCATATATCCAATTTCCTGTTATTTTTGATATGCTCATAATACTATAGTGATTACACTATTAATTATTTCATGTACATGAAAACTGGTTAGAAAAAGTCAGATATGATAGATAGAAATGCAGGTATCATTTATCATCTGGATGACTTAGTCCTTCTTAGTGTTGTTTTTCTTGTATGAAGTAACTTCACTACTGTGTTTACATCTTCCGGGGGTTTCAGGAACCTTACTGAATCCGAGAGAAAATGCAGTAGCTGTCTGAGAGCAGGCCAGCTTACTGGGTCCGTAGCCACGGGTTGACTCTGGGCTGGCCTGGGGTTTGGGGCCCAGGGTGCCTCCTCTCTGGTCTGTGTGTCTTCACGCTGTGTTCCCACAGTATCTCACTTGGTGTGATAGGAGACACTTGTAAACATTTTTTTCTTGTAGATATAATTTGATTTTCTTGAAATTTGGAGTCTTTCTCAGCTGTGAGGGAGTCCTTCAGTTTAGTGTGGCCGGCAATAGCAGTCTCCTTGTTCCTGCCCTAGTTACTTAGTATATTTGGAACCTCATTTGTGTCTTTCCTGAACGTTTGTACAATTGGAAGGGCCACCCTTAGGTTTCATTCCCTTGGGGGTGAAGAGCTGAGTCTGTGTGGTTGTGTTTCTCTGATGGCCTGGTTGTTAGACAACGTTCTGAGGCGCTCTTTTTCAGTGCTTGTCTTGTCTGTGCTCAGCAGCTGTTGAAGCTTTCTTTTGTCAAATTATTCTGTCACCATGGGTGTTGGTTGAGTTTTCCTGCTCTTGGTCCAGTTCCTACTTTTTCAACACTCTTATGACTTGCTCACATGTTGCTGCTGTTTACAAATGCAAATCATGGTCCTGGATCTTTGTGAGGTTACACAGGTTATGATAGAATTCTTTTTTTTTTTTTTTTAATAAGATAGCATTACCTTGTCACCTTCTCTTCCTCAGTAGAGTGCCATGGCATCTTAGCTTACAGTAACCTCAAACTCTTGGGCTCAAATGATTCTCTTCCCTCAGCCTTCCAAGTAGCTGGGACTGCAGGTGCCCACCACAACACCCAGCTATTTTTACAGATGGTGTCTCACTCTGGCTCAGGCTGGTATGTAACTACTGAGCTCAGGCAATCCACCCACCTCTACCTCCACCTCCCTGAGTGCTAGAGTTACAGGCATGACCCACTGTGCTGGGCAAGTATGATAGAATTAACAAAGGCAGGGCTATGCAGTCATATCTGTCTTACTAAAATCAGGAGAGGAGGTTTCCTATAATAGGCTGTATTTCGTTCTTTACTGATTTTTAATTTTTGATGTATTTTGTATGTTTTAATCATTGTGCATTAATTTTATGCTTTCTCTATAAATTTTAACTTCTCTGTTTTGACACTATAGTAAACCCATGTCTGTTTGCAAATTCAGCCTGTAAACCAGTAGTTACACTGTATTTATTACTGTTATTATTTGATGCTTAAGTTGACACTATCTCACAATGCTGGTCTGTTTAAATATTTTTTTCTTTTTTCCATTTGTCATTTTGGCCCTTCCTCTGACACTCTTGAAAGCATCCTGTTTTCTGGCAATAATAGAATGTTTCTGAGCAATCTAGATTCTCCTTCTGCCCCAATCATAGGATTTATTGTACTTCAGGAGTTCTGGTTCCTAGTATTAGAGACCAAAATTCTGGGTGCCACAGGTACGTGGCAATGGGTAAGTGTCCTGTTCTTCAGACTACATTTAGAAGTATCAGAGCCAGGAAATACGTTGTTTTCATAAGGTTTCATAGGTTTTGTGTCAATTTGTAGCTGTGTGGCCTTAGGTGCCCAGCTTCCCTTTGAATACATGGAGCCATGGGCAGCTAAGCTTTCTGTCCCTGGTTGGCTAGCAGCCCTCTGCACTCTCCTCTCTCCCACCCCCAGGTATTATGGAGTTTGGGGATTACAGGGTGATGTGTATCAGTTACTTCTTGGTGTCTGATGAAGCACTACAAAACTCAAGAGACTTAAACAACTGTTCGTTGTTTCAGTGTTTTCTGGGTGGCTGGGGCCACTCCCAGGCCTGGTGCCTTTCAGTGGGGAAGCTATGGTCATCCTTTGAGAACATGCGCATTATCACATTTCTCTTCTGCTGAGAGCTGGCCTTGTCTTCTCTTTAGCTTTCAGAAGAAGCAGGAGGGCCTAGCTGGCCTGCTGGATGCTTTGCCCACTGATCTCCCTGTGTAGTGCCTGTCCTTCCTTGGATGTGCCAAGGGTAACCTCTATCCAAGGCTCTTGTCCTTGCTGCCCTCTGCTCTCAAGTTTCTCCCCCAGACAGTTGCACAGTTGGCACAGTTTCATCCCACTAGAGTTCAGTGGACTTGTTACCCTTTCTTCTAGGCCTTCCTAAAATGTCCATTCACATGTCCCCTCCACTTTCCCTAAATGGTTCCTGTTAGTTCTCTGGGTTCACTTTTTATACTTGGCATTTATCTTGTTTCTATCTTTGTTTACTTGTTTATTTCTATCTCTGTCTCTAGAATGTAAAGGTTCTTGGGAATGGGACCTTCATCTATCTTGCTTTACAGTATATTCTTGGGCCCTAGAAAATTCTCAGCATATGAAAGGAAGCAATAAGACACAACTTGGTGAATGAATGATGAGTATATCACTGCTACCTTTGTAAATGTTAATCACTTTAATAAATAAATAAAATAGTGTGCATATTCATTGGGGGAAAAGTCTGAACAATATAAGTGTTCAAAATACAAAGGATTAAATACAAAGTGATAAAATACAAAGGATATTATCTTCCACTCCAAGCCCTTTCTCCAAATATTGCCTGCTGATGGTGCCTTTTATGAGAAGGAAGAGGCAGGGAGAGATAGAATTCGGGAAGACCAAGAGTTCTGTGTTGAACTTGTGATATTCAAGAAGTCTCTTAGACACCTGAGTGGGAATCTGCTCACCATGTCTGGATCTCAAATGAGGTCTGAGTTAAAGGTAGATATAAATTTGGGAAGTGGAAGAATGTCTTCCACATTTAAGGCCATGGGACTTGAATGAGATCAAGACACAGGCTGTAGGCAGAAAAGAGGTAAGGACAGGGTGTGGAGCACTAGTGTTGCAGGATGGGGCAGAGACTACACCAAGAAAAGAGGCTGGTGGGGAGCTGCCGGTGAGGCAGGAAGAGAGGGATATGTTGTGTGCCCACCCAGGAAGAACTACCAGGTGAGATAAGGATGATGTAAGGTGAGGTAAATGTGACTTTCAGATAAGCAGTGGATCACTTTTAAGCATTAGTATGGCCCATTTTATTTGCTAAGTTTGCCAACCCTAAGCTGGAAACAGAAGAGGGCAGAGCGTCTATATGAAAGAAAATCATCCAGGACACCGTTAATAAAGCCTTTATTCTGTAAGGCTGGGCACACAAATGCTCCCCAGAACATTCTGACTTGGGGCAGGAGGGCAAATGTTTTGTGGGTCATTAGCAGGAAGGTTCTGGTATGGACTTACAGGAAGAGGCAGTTCCAGTGCCCCTGGTTGTAGAAGTAGAAACAGGGGCATTGCTTCTAAGGCTTGGTGGCTCTCTTGGTGGTCAGGGCTGTGCTGGGAATAGGAAAGCTATTTTTAAGGATTGGCAGCTCTTTAGGGCAGCCTAGACTTTGTTCAGGGACTGAAGGCAGGTGTAGGAGGGGTGGAAAGGCTGCACTGCAGGGTTCTCAAGTCGTGAGGACCCCCTTGCAGCAGTGGACGTGGCTAAGCAGTCAGGTCTATGGGGCCTGCTGTGTGTTTGGATGCACACAGCACAGGTGCCCAATGGCCCTGGCAAGAGCAGTGTGTCAGGAAGAGAGAAGGGGAGGTGAGAACATACAGTGGGGATGAGTCTTTGTATGATTTTTCTGTGAAAGGGAGATGATGCATGAGATGACAGCTACTGCGGAGCTTGAAGTCTGGGCTGGGTGTTTAGAGGCAAATCCTAGACCAAGTCCCCCTCTGATGCTGCCAAGCATGGTATGTTCTTCCACTTGTTAATGTCTTCTGTTATTGCTTTTCTCGGGATTTCATAATTCTCTTTATAGTGATCCTTCACATCCTTTGTCAGATATATATTCTCAGGTATTTTATTTTCTTTGAAGCTACTGTGAAGGGCATTGTTTCTTTGATTTCATTCTCAGCTTGGCCGTTGTTGGCATATATGACGGCTACTGATTTGTGGACACTGATTTTGTATTCTGAGACGTTACTGTATTGCTTGATCACTTCTCAGAGCTTTGTAGTTGAGTCTCTGGGTGGTAGTGGTTTAGATATAATCTCATGTCATCCACAAAGCGTGAGAGTTTGACCTGCTCTGCCCTCATTTGAATACCCTTGATCTCCTCCTCTTACCTGATTGCTTTGGCTAGGACTTCCAGCACTCTGTTGAATAGCAGTGGCAGTAGTGGGCATCCTTGTCTGCTTCTAGTTTTAAGTGGAAATGCTTCTAGTTCTAAGTGGAATCAACATTGTTAAAATGTCCATACTACCCAAAGTGATCTACAGATTTAATGCAATCCTCGATCAAGCACCAGTGTCGTACGTTGAATTACTTGAAGAACTTTCTTTCATATGGAACCAGAAAAAGCTCTGAATAGCCAAAGCAATTTTTAGTTTTACTCCATTCAATATATTGGCTGTGGGTTTGTTGTAGATAACCTCTATCAGTTTAAGAAATGTCCCCTCTATGCCTATTTTCTTACGTGTTCTTTTCAGAAAAGGATGCTGAATTGTGTCAAATGTTTTTTCTGCATCAATTGAGATGATCACATGATATTTGTTTTGGCTTTTATCTATGTGCTGAATTATATTTATGGATTTATACATGTTGAACCAACCTTGGCTCCCTGGTATAAAACCCAACTGATCATGATGTATAAATTTTTAAATGTGTAGCTGTACTCTGTTTGCTAGGATCTTATTGAATAATTTTGCATCGATGTTCGTTAATGGTCTTGGTTTATAGTTTTCCTTTTTTCTCGGGTTCTTTCTTGGTTTTGGAATCAGGGTGATATTTGCTTCATAGAATGTGTTGGGGAGGATTCCTTCTTTCTGTATGTTTTGGAATAGGTTATGCAATATATTCCTTTTTGAAGGCTTGGTAGAATTCTTGTGTAAAACCATTTGCTTCAGTGATCTTTTGCGGGGGAAGATTTTGTCTAGTTGATGCTATTACAGTACTTGATATAGGTCTATTAAAAATTTCTAATTCTTTTTGGTTGGGTTTAGGAAGGTGGTTAGATTCCAGGTATTGGTCCATTTCTTCTACATTTTCAAATTTCTGGGCATAGAGTTTTTTATAGTAATTATTGAGGATCTTTGTATTTCTGCGATATCTGTTGTTAATTCCCCTTTTTCATTTCTGATTGCGGTTGTTAGAAATCTTGCTTTTCTATTTCTTTTTGATCTGGCCAAGGGTTTATCAATTTTATTAATCTTTCCAAAGAAACCAGCTTTTTGTTTAGCTGATCTTCTGAATGATTCTTGTGTTCTCAACTTCTTTTGATTTTGCTTTGATTTTGGTTATTTCTTTTCTTCTACTAGGTTTGGGGTTCAATTGTTCCTCCTTTTCCAGTTGCTTGGGATGGTCCATTAGGTTGTTGACTTATACTCTTTCTGTTTTCTGGATGAAAACATCTAATACTATAAATTTCCCTCCCACAGATTTTGATAGCTTGTGGCTTCATCATCGTTTTGTTTGAGAAATCTAAATCTTGTCATTAACCCAGCTATCATTCACCATAAGGTTGTTTAGTTTCTATGACTTCATGTGGGTAGGAACATTTCTGTTGGAACTCAGTAGAACTGAATATTCTACTTTATTCTATGGTGGTCTGAGAATATATGATTAATGTTGGAGGATGATCTGTGCGCTGACTAGAAGAATGTATACTCAACTTCATTAGGTTGAAACATTCTGTATATGTTTGTTAAGCCCATTTGTTCTAGGATCTTATTTAAGTTCATTGCTTCTTTGTTTATTTTCTGCTTGGAGGATCTGTCCAGTTCTGTCAGAGATGTGTTGAAATCTCCAGATATTATGGAGTTGGAGGATATCATATTGTTCAGGATTTCACTTCTTTTAAATTTATTGAAACTTGTTTTCTTGCCTGCCATAGGTTAGTACTGCAAAATGTTCCATGTGCGCTTGATAAAAATGTATATTCTGCTATTCTCAGATGCAGCATTATATAGGTGGATGTTGGTTTGATCAAATTGGTGTGTAGTGTTGCTCAAGTCTTTTTTTTTTGTTAATATTCTACTTGCTCTATCAATCATTGAAAGTGAGGTATTAAAATATCCAACTATTGTTATTCAATTGTCTTTTTCTTCCTTCAATTCTGTCAGGTTTTACTTAATGTATTTTGGGGCTCTGTTGTTACATATATGCATGTTTATAATTGTTTTATCCTTATCATTACCAAATATCCTTTTTTTATCTGTAATAAGAATTCCTGTCTTAATATCTGTTCTGCCTGATATTAGTAGTAAAGCAACTCCAGCTATCTTTTGTTACTGTTTGCACCATATGTCTCTTTAAATACTTTTACTGCCAACATATCCATTTAAATTTAATGTAATTATTGGTAAGATAGGATTTATTTCTGCTATTTTGCTATGTGTTTTCTATGTTTTATGTCTTTCTCTACTCTATTACTACATCCTTTTATGTTAAATAGATATTTTCTGGTGTATCATTTTCATTCTCTTGTCATTTCTTTTACTATTTTTTTTATTTCTTAGTTGTTGCCCTGTGCATTATAATTAGCACCCTAGTTTATTATCATTAAGTTTGGATTGATAACAGCTGAATTTTAAGTTTGTTTATGTAGTTGTCTTTAAATTTGATCAGAGAAAAAGAATTACTAATAAAAAGTATGTTTATACCTACAGCAGTTTGTCTATATAGTTACTTTCACGAGTGCCCTGTATTTCATGTGGATCTGAGTTACTGTCCTGGGACCCTTAGTGTCAGACTGGCAGACTACCATTTTTGCTTTCTGTTGGGGCAGGTATGCTAGTGATATGCTTTCTCAGCATCTTTTTATCTGGAAATCTCTTAATTTATCCTTTATTTTTGAATGATAATTTTACTAGTTATAGAATTCTTGGTTGATGGTTATGTTCTGAATGTCATGCCTTTGCCTTGTGGTTTCTGATGAGAAGTGAACTGATAATCTTATAGAGTATCACTTGTACATGAGGCATTGCTGCTTACTTCCTGCTTTTAAGATTCCTGTTGTGTCTTGGTATTATCTCTTTGAGTTTATCCTACTTGGAATTTGTCAAGCTTCTTGGATGTGTAAGTTAATGCTTTTCATCAAATCAGGAAAGTTTTTGTCCATTGATTCTTCAAATATTCTTTCTGTTCCCCTTTTCTTTTTCCTCACTTTCTGGGAAATTCATTATGTTTGTGTTGGTACATTTGATGTTCCCACAGTTCTTGCAGGCACTTTTCTCTTTTCTTCTTTTTTTTTTTTTTTA
>NW_003852702.1:569331-594284 GCF_000181295.1 Otolemur garnettii
ATGTTGCTTAAATTGTCTGGGGAGTCCTCCTCATAAAATTTTCACCCAGGCCGATTTCTTCAAGTGTTTTCCTTAAACTTTCTTCTAGTATTTTTATGGTTTCATGTCTTAAGTTTAAGTCCTTAATCTAGAGAGAATCTATCTTAGTTAATGGTGAAAGGTGTGAATCCAGTTTCAGTCTTCTACAAGTTGCCAGCCACCTCGCCCAGCACCATTTGTTAAATAGGGAATCTTTTCCCCACTCAATGTTTGACTTATCAAAGATCAGGTAGCGGTAGGTAGCTGGATTCATCTGTTGGCTTTCTATTCTGTTCCATACAACTACCTCTCTGTTTTTGTACCCATACTATGCTGTTTTAATCACTATCGATTTATAGTATAATCTGAGGTCTGGTAGTGTGATTCCTCCTGCTTTGTTTTTATTCCTGAGTAATGTCTTGGCTATTCAAGGATTTTTCTGATTCCATATAAAACAAAGTATTTTTTTTTAAGATCTTTAAAACATGATAGTGGAGCTTTAATGGAGATTGCATGAAAATTATATATTGCTTTGGGTAATATGGACATTTTAACAAGCATGGTATAGTTTACCATTTGTTAACATTTTCAGCTATTTCTTTTCTTAGAGTTTCATAGTTCTCTTTATGGAGATCTTTCACATCCTTTGTTAGGTAAACTCCCAAATATTTCCCCTTCCTTGGCACTTCTTTGAAAGGAATAGAGTCCTTGACTGTTTTTTCAGCTTGGAAGCTGTTGGCATATATAAAGGCTACAGATTTATGAGTGTTGATTTTGTATCCTGATATACCACTGTATTCTTTGATCACTTCTAAGAGCTTTTTAGTTGAATCTCTGGTGTTTTCCAGATATACAATCATATCATCTGCAAAAAGTGAAAGTTTAATCTCTTCTCACCCTATATGGATGCCCTTAATCACCTTTTCTTCCATAATTGTGATGGCTAAAACTTCCAGTACAATGTTAGAGATCAATAGAGACAATAGGCAACCTTGCCTGGTTCCTGATCTGAGTGGAAATGATTTCAGTTTAACTCCATTGATTACAATATTGGCTGTGGGTTCACTGTAGATGGCCTCTATCAGCTTAAGAAATTGAGGTGCATTCTGGTTGGGTGCATAGATATTGATAATTGAAATCTCATCATCTTTGCTATTACCCTTGACAAATATAGAATGGCCATCCTTATCTTTGCTTACTTTTGTTGGTTTAAACCCTATTGTATCTGTAAATAAAATGGCAACACATGCGTTTTTCTGGTTTCCATTAGCCTGGAATATAGATGACCATCCCTTCACCCTGAGTCTGTATTTATCTTTTAAAGTAATATGTGATTCTTCAATACAACAGATGTCTGATCTGAGTTTCTGTATCCAATCAGCCAATCTGTGCCTCTTTAAAGGGCAGTGTAGGCCATTCACATTGATTGAAATTATTGATAGACCTGGTGAGATATTGGTCCTGGAGTTGCTTGAAAGTCCAGTAGACATTTTTAATCCTTTTGACACTGTGGAAGTTGAAATTTGATCAAATGTTTCTGACTGAGTTTACTTTGGTGGTGGAGGATTGTGCTGTTCATTATGGAAGATAGGTCTGAGGATATCCTGGAGAGCTGATTTAGTTATGACAAATTTCTTCAACATGTGAATGTCATTAAAGTATTTAATTTCTCCATCATAGATGAAACTCAGTTTAGCTGGACATAGGATCCTGGGTTGACAGTTATTTTGTTTTAGGAGATTAAAAGTCAATGATTATTCTCTTCCAGCCTGAAAGGTTTCAGCAGAGAGATCTTCAGTTATTCTAATACTCTTCCCCTTGTAGATGATGGTTTTCTTTGTGTCTAACTGCTTTCAGAATTTTCTCTTTCATATTGACTTTAGTGAAAGTAATTATAATGTCCCTGGGCAATATCTTGTTCAGATTGAGTTGTGCTGAGTTTCTGAAACTATCTGCTATCTGAATTTCAGAATCTCTTGGCATGTCTGGAAAGTTCTCTTTTATAATTTCATGAAGAAGAGCCTCTGTGTTTTGTGAGGCAACTTTGTCCCCTTCAGGGATTTCTATAAGGTGAATATTAGTTTTCTTTGAATTATCCCAGAGCTCTCTGAGAGAAAGATTCGTTTTTGCTTTCCATTTCTTTTCATCTTTGAGCTCTTGAGCTTGTTCAGAAGCTTTGTTTTTAATGTCAGAGATCCTTTCTCCTGCCTGTTCCACTCTGTTACCGAGGGATTCTACTGTATTTTTCAGATCTTTGAGGTCTATGAACTCTTGTCTCAGTGTTTAAAAATCTTCCACCATTTTAGCTTTAAAATTGTTGAATTCTTGAGACATCTTTTGAATAATTTCTTGGGACATCTTTTCAATAATTTCTTGAGACATCTTTTGAATAATTTGTTGAAGTTCTAGTTCCCTTCTTTCTTCCATTCTGTTAATCTTATTTGCTATCCAAATTCTGAACTCAATTTCTGACATGTCAAACATCTGTTTAAGGGTGGGATATTCAGATGCATCTGCCATATCCTTCCTTTTTTTCGGGGGGGGGGGTGTTGATCTACTCTGGTTATTCATATTACCAGAGTTTTTCCCCTAATTCTGCCCCATGGTGAATTCATACTGTTTGGCTAGGTGAGCAGGTAAGAAGAAGTTGGGTTGGGGGCTCTGGGAGTAGTGTTTTACTAGTGCTTTTGGTCAAAGACTGGGACTGGTGTCTGTACTTTTTCCCCTAGAGCTTTGCCAAGGATGCGTATAGTGCTGTGGTCTGAGAGACTGGGGGCCTGCTTGATGTGGTGGGACTGAGCATCTCTATCTTGTTTTCAGCTGGTCTCTCTTCTACCTTAGAAAATCAATTACTCTGAGTTAAAGTCTCACCTGTGGAGAAATATCAGGGATCAAGTATCCCTGCCTCTCGTAGGTGACGATTGGGAAAGGAAAACCACACCTTCCCACAGCCACACCCCCAGACTACCGCTTTAGATAGTTCTCAGGTGATTGGCCCAGTTCAAGAGATCTAAATCAAGTGTCCCAGTCAACACTGGTCTCAAGTGAGGGAGTTCAGAAGGTCTCTGGCAACTAGACAGCAGGGTCTTCTGGCCGTTCAGATAAGACTCGTTCCAGTGTTCCGTGGGGTCAGAAGGACCTACCCAGCAAATAAATTAGTCTGGGAAGGTTGATGTCTCCTTCCCCACCTTGCACCTTTGTCACACTCAATCACAGACCCCACAGTGCTGTGACCCAGTTGTCCAATAAGCGAGTGTGGCAGGGCTTTGTGTCTGCCAGAGTCAAAGTAGAGTCAATGCCACCTCCACTCAGTTACTGCTCTTTGTCGCCAGCCAGCAAAGGGAGCTGAAGCCTGTCTGTCTCAAGCACTCAATGACAGCTGGAGAATGTTCCACCTGAAGTCAATCTAGGCCTGAGACAATCCAGACAGCACCAGAGATTCTCCCTCAACCACCAATTAATTTGCCCAGTTCAAGAGATCCAAACCTATTGACCTGATCAGTACCCACTTTCTAGCTGGAAAGCTCACAAGGTCTCCAGCAAGTAGATAGTAGGAATCTACTGGTAGCTCAAGTGTGGCTCACCCTGATGCTCTGAGGAGTCAGAAAGGCCTGTTCAGTAGATGATTTGGAGTAAAGAGGCTGATGTCTCTTTGCTCTCCTTGCTCGCCCTTCACCACCAGACTCTGGTAACCCCAGTCTCTGATAACTGCACCACCAGTCTCTGTTAATCCAGACTCTGTGGCCTGGTTCTGTCCAATAAGCGACTGTGTCAGGGCTTTGAGTCTGCCTGCGTCCAAGTAAAGTCAATGCCTCCTCCATTCGGTGACCACTCTTTGTCTCCAGTCAGCAGAGGGCGCTAAAGCCTATCTGCCTCAGGCACTCAATGGCAGCTGGAGAATATTCCACCTGGGCTCAATCTAAATCTGGAATTTGTTTTCTTGAAGTCATGACTTGCCTCGGTGGATAAGACGTGAGTTTATCTATCTTCTCTCAGCTCGGCTTTCCTCCTTCAGCTTCATTGGTTCTTTCTAACGGTTATCTCTCCCCCTCAACTGGAGTTTATGTTGAAAACTAGCTCCAGTCAGCCCTCATCCCCTGTTCCTTCATATTCTTATTGAATGTGAAAATTGGAGTTAGGGAAAATAGCCAATCTGAGAATTTAGCAAAGTACAAAACACATTGAAACCAAGTGAACAAATAAACAGACAAAAATGCTACTAGACCCCAAGCACACAGATGCACAGACAATCAGAAACAAGTAAACAAACAGACAATAAACAAAACAAAACAAAACAAAAAGAAACAGAAAAAAACCCACAAAAATGTTAATCATAAAATCATAAAAAAGCAAAAAAAAGAAAAGAAAAAACAAAACAAAACAAAACTATTAGTCTGATGTAAGCGCTCTCAGCAACCATAAAAGGAGAAGCAGAGGAAGAGAGAAGAAAAAAGGAAGAATAGTATTAATAATAAAAAATAAAAATACTTAACAATAACACCTACCAGAAAAAGGATAAAGAAAAAAAGGAGGAGTACCACCAAAAAAATATTATTCTTATGTATATATACAAACATACCACTATACCTATGAGGTGGGGGTCAACTTTAGTGGGAATATGTTTATGTTGCAATATACATTCTAGACAGCAAGTGACACTGTGAGTGGTTTCCAGGCTAAAACAAAAACAAACAAACAAAACAACAACAACAACAATTAAAAAAGGAATCTTTGCTAGCAGGTTGCACAAATTCTCCCTACAACAGTTCCCTTAAAGTGTGGGGTGTCCTAAACCAGCTTCAGATGTGGGATGACTGGCTACAGGTGAGATTGAGCTCTCCCTGCTCCTGAAAGAGGTGCTATGGAGATGCCATTTTTGAAGTTTTACAATATGTCTGGTTCCTGGCTGGCTGCCCAGCCTTGGCTTTCCTTTTCCAGGTGGCACTCCTATCTGTCCTTTAAACTCGGCACAGGAGCCCACGCTTCACCCATTTTTCCACTCAACTCCTAGTTTCCCCTCAAACTGGAAATTGTTATCTTTCATGGGAAAAGGGCTGGTTGCTGCTTGCACCAGCCCCTTTAGCACCACGGCACTGTTTCCAGTCCATTTTTGTGAGGGAGGGGCTGATTACCACTGATTCCTGCGGATTCATTGCCGTGCACTAAAGACTTTTCAGAGTCTGTAGGAAAGGGGTGGATTGCCCCTGTTGCTTGCCAATTCAGGGCAGTGCCACAAAGACTTCTAAAATTACAAAATGAATCTCTTTTCTAAGTGGAATCCTTTCCCCTCAAATTTCTGTCCAGTTGCCTGGACCCCTGATGCTCCAAACAGGGTCCAAACGGCTCCCCTTTCTGGTCGCCAATTTCTGCTTGGGAGTCCACGCCTCACTACACTCTCTGCAAAACACCCAAACTCCCCACAAATTGGGTATAGAAGTCCTTCATGGGGGAGTGATTGGTTTCTCCTGTCTCAGGCCACTGGCCGCTGGCTGCCGGCTGCCAGCCACAGCTGGTGCTGCTTCAGTTGCAGCACCAAGTTTTTTTCTGGCAGATACTATGGTTCTGGGTTACACTTCCAATCCAGCAATTCACCTCTTTGCTGCACACCCTGCCTTGTGTGTCTATGCCAGCACTCCACGCAGGGAAAGATCCAGCCTCCCCACTCTCACCTGAAACTGCGAGGAGAGTTGACCCAGCAATGCGTCCCCTCTGCCATCTTGCTCCATCTTTTGCAGGCCCTTTTTGATTTTCGTCATTCTTTCTAATTTCTGTTCTTCAAATCTTCTTTTGATTTGTCGTTTAGTTTAATGGCTCTTTGAACTACTCTCCCTGCTCAGATCAGCTATTTGTCGATATACTAATTTTACTTTCTAGTTGTAATTTACAACTTCAGAATTTCTACTTGATTGTTTTTTTTTAAAAAAAAAACAATTTGTATGTGTATTGATATTACATATTTGGTTAGACATCATTCCCAGGCTTTCTTTTAGTTCTTTAGATATAGTATCTTAAGTTCTTCGTATATATTTAAAACAACCAATTCAACGTTTTTGTCTAGTTAGTCCAATGTCTAGACTTCCTTGCAGAAAATTTCTATTTTTTTTTTTTTTTTCTGTTTATGGGCCATACTTTCTTTTTCCTTTGCATATCTTGTTTTGTTGTTGTTGAAGACTGGATATTTTAAATAATACAATGTAGCAACTCTGGAAATGAGATTTTTCCTACTCCCCAGAGTTTGTTTGTTGTTTGTGACTTTTCTGAATGAATTCTATTAAGGATGTACCATTCTTTGTTGTAGATGGCCACTGAAATCTCTGCTTAGTGGTCTGCTAATGACTGGTTATAGATTTTCCTGAAGCCTGATTTAGGAACCAGTAAGTCTTCCAGTCTTGACCAAGGGGCTTTGTATGTAGAGGCACACCAGCATTCAGCCTTTACCTTAGCCTTTACCCCTGCTTGTGCAAAGCCTCTAAAGAGGCCAGAGTTTGGGTCCTTTCAGATATTTCCTGAGTGTATGCCTAGCCCTGGGCATGAGCACTGCCTTATATCCGTGGGTGGCCTTCTTCCTTCCCCAGGGGAACTTTTCAAAAGTCCTGTAGTCATCTCATTCCCCAGCTTTTCCTTTTAAGCTTTTTCCTTAGTCTATTATTTACCCCAGTTGTTGTCCACCATACCTATAATTGTTTTTGCCTAACTTCCCCCAGAGCATAGGATTTTTGAAGTAAGTGAACTACAAATGGGATGATATGGAGACTGCTCTATAAGTGGGATCTTCCAGGGAACCCCATATGGGACAAATAATAATTCTTTGGGAATGGGAATTTGAAGGAGCGCCAGCCCCATTCTGCACCCTACAGGCTGCTTGCAGTCAGCACAGTTGTGGGCTGTTAATTTTTAGGGTTCCAGCAGAGCAGGACAGTGGTACTGAGGAAATTTCCAACATCTCCAGCGTCATGGATGTTACAGTGTTGCTGTTCTTTCTGAGCTTCTGGAGTTTTTCTTGAATAGATACTTCCCGGATTGTCACAAGCCTTTGATTAAGTTCTAGAGTTCTGAAGAGTTGATTCTGACACTTTTTGAAGGTTTTTTTTTTTATTGCTTTTATGGAAGAGAGAATTTTCAGAGGTCCTTGCTTCACCATTTTTGTTGACTTAAATTCATAAGTTTACTGCTTTCTTCTGTATTTATGTTTTGTTCTCAAACTTGTGCATACTAAATGACACAGTATTGTAAATTGGGGTTGCAAGAGGCAGATAGGGCAGGAGCTGAGTGAAGGGTTGTGGGCTGGATAGGGCCTGAAGGGTCCTGGCCTGATGGAGGCGAGAACTCAGCCTCATAGTCCTATTGCTTTGTATCTGCCAGGCTTGAGCTATCACACATTCGGCTGTGTTCATATGGATAGGACAGGGACCCAAGAGTGGAGTCCAGATAGCTGTGGCAGGCCATGGAAGCTGGGGCTGCCACACAGCCCTGCAGCATAGTAGGACTCCCTGAATCCTCGGGGGGTGGACCTCTGAGGGTTCCTGAGAGCCAAAGTGTGGACCCCAAACAAGTGGAGATTGAGTCCAGCAAGGAGATTGCCTTGTCCATTTGCTTCCAGGCAACTGCACCTTTCATGTTTGCTGGCCTGAGGTTGTCCTGGGCTGGCATGCTTTTGAACCAAGAGTTAAGAGGGAACTAAATGGGAACTTGGGAAGGGGACCCTTTCTTATGTCGTCTAAGGAATAGGCAGCTGCATGTCTGGTCTGGCCTAATGAATATGGTGCAGGCCTTCTCAGATGCCAGTTGTTTGTGTGTGTGTGTGTGTGTGTGTGTGTGAATTGAGTAAGATTCTTTTACTTACTAGTGACAGAGACTAAATTTAACCTAAGTTAACCTTCAAAAGATATTTTATTAGTTCATATAATTGAAATAAGTAAGGAGTTCAATTTCAGGCATGGAAAAAACATGTACAATATCATTGTACAGCTATTCTAAAATTTATTTAACTATTTCCCTTCTGACATAACTGTAATGTTTAACACTTTGACTGCATAACAAAGTACCATAGCCTGGGGGTGGGGAGGTGCTTAAGCCACAGAAATTTATTTTCTCATGGTTCTAGAGGCTGGAAGGCCCAGATCAAAGTGTGAGCAGGGTTGGTTCCTTCCGAGGCCTCTGTCATGTCTTCACATGGTTTTTATTCTGTGTGTGTGTCCTATCTCCTTTTATTTTATTTTTGTAGTTTTTGGCTGGGGCCGGGTTTGAACCCACCACCTCCTCTACATGGGGCCGGCACCCTACTCCTTGAACCACAGGTGCCGCCCCCTATCTTCTTTTAATAAAGATGCTAGCCATATTGGATTAGGGCTACCCTAATGCACTCATTTTAATTTAATTCCTTGATAAAGACCCTGTCTCCAAAAACAGTCTCATTCTGTGCTGGGTGTTAGGACATAAGTATGAGAATTTGGAGGGGGACACAATTCTGCCCCTAAGAACAACCTAAAAGAATATTACTAACAAAAGAGTAATCTTGACATACGTAATTTTATACATGTCTGAGTAAATCGGTAGGAGAGATTGTTGCAAGTAGAAATGCGTGGCCAAAGAGCATGTGCATTCAGGACTTTGATAGACATCACCAAGTCACTATCTGGTAGTAGGACTGTGATATTTACTCCAGAATAATAAGGGAGTGCTTGTTTCTGACATTCATGTTTATTTTCAACCTTTTTGATCTTTAACAATCTGCTGGATGGAAAACTGTACCTCATTGTATTGATTTCTATTGCTGCTTAATTAAAACTGCAGTAGCATGTGCATACTGTCTCAGGGTCACTCTGGGCCAGGAATCCCAGCAGAGTTCACTGGGTTTTCTGCTTCAGGGTCTCTCCCTAGGCTGCCGTTGCCATCCAGGTTCACCCACATACATAGTCACACTTGGTGCTTGTTGGAAAAAGGGCTCAGTTCTCACTGTTGTTCCCAGGGGTTGCCCTCAGTGCCTCCCCACATAGACGTCCCCAGCACAGCAGCCACTTCATCAGAACATGTAGTCTGAGAAGAACTTAGCCTGCTAGCAAGATGGAAATCACTGTCTCTGGTAATTAGTCACAGCAGTGGAGTCCCATTAGCTCTGCTACTGTTATAA
The DNA here is from genome assembly GCF_000181295.1 of Otolemur garnettii. Classification (NCBI taxonomy): domain Eukaryota; kingdom Metazoa; phylum Chordata; class Mammalia; order Primates; family Galagidae; genus Otolemur; species Otolemur garnettii. Next base: position 578,480 of record NW_003852702.1, read on the forward strand.
GTGGGCTGCTGGGTACAGCCCACACTCCAGGGGAAGCAACTCACAAGTATATCACGTGGAGGCAGGGAAGGTGGTGGCCTTCCCAAAGGCTGCTGCTTGCCACATCGTATTTCTTATTATGAGTGAGAGAGGTTGAGTGTCTTAGGGAATTGATTCTTTATTTGCAATATGGACTGTAAATATATTTCTTACTTTTTCCATTTATCTTTTACCTCTGCTTTTAGGGCTTCTTCCTGTGCATTCTTTTGGTAATTAGATTTATCTTCCTTTTAAGACTCTGAGTCTGTGTCCTTAGACACAGGTACTACCTCTCCTACTAGTCTCTACCCCAAGAACCTGCACAGGACAGCACATATTGGGGCAGGGATGTGTTCACAGGAAGAAGGGGAAGACTTCGCTCTGCCACGAGCCTGCTCTCTTTGCATGGCATACACATAGATCAGAAGTTCCAGGTGGCCGTCCACAGACAATGTGCTGCCCTGCAGAGTGGCTTGTTGGGTCAGGTAATGTTCAATTAGTGCAAACATTCAACAAAATGGAAACTTTTCATTAGAAGTCCATATTCAGCTCCTTTTAACATCAGAAGATTTGGCCACACTTGGCATATGGATCAGTTTCCTTTTGCTGTGTGACAAATTACCACAAATTTAGCAGCTTAAAATGGCATCCATTGCTTAACTCAGTTTTGTAAGTTGGAAGTGCAGGCCCACTGCGGGCAGGGTCAGCGCTTGAGGGCTTGAAGGCTGAGGTCCAGATGCTGGCCAGGTGAGTTCTCTTCTTGAGCTGCTCGGGAAAAACCCAGTCTCAAGCTTGTTCTTGTCAGAACTCATCTCCTGTGGTTATATTCTTCGTGCATGTAGGACTACTGGGTCTCAGCCAGGGGCAGTTCTTGTCATCTTGAGGTCATTCCTGCTTATTGCCACATGGCTCTTCCATCTTCAAAGTGGAGGAGTGGAGACATCTCCCTTGTGTGGAATCTTTTTCACTCCTCCATCTCTCATTTCAGGCACTTCCCACTCCCTTGAAGGGCTTGATGGATTAGGCCAGGCTCACCCAAGTTAGTATCCCTTTCTTAAAGTTCGACAGAATTACCCACTGGAATGCATGGAGCAGGCAGGAATGTGAAGAGTCTCCAGAAAAAGAGAAGGGGTGGTCAGGAACCTGCCCTGTGGGGTGGGCTGGAATGAGCATCATGTGTACCTGCTGAGAGGAATGGGCTGGGGGGATATCTTCAGGCAGGGGTCATGGCCTTTCAGAGACATGAGACAACCTGGAAAAGTCAGGAGAGCAAGCAGGTGGATAGAGTGGAAGGCTGTGGGGGTGCCTGGCTTACAGCCCACCTTATTTCAATGGCTTCTGCTCTGCCGTGCAGTGAGGGTCCCACCCTGGGGCTCAGGGGATTGTGAATACACAATGCCCAGAACTGCACAGCTGAGAGCCATGACAGCTTGTTAAACCCACATACTCATGGCCTCTGGAGGAGGACAAGGCATACCTGGCAGGGCCCCATGGGACAGAGAGAGCCAGCAGGGGCTATGGTAACAAGAGGGTGGGCGTGCCTCTGGTTCTTGCAGGAGATGGGATTGGCTTATTTGTGGAATTCCACAGAGCTACAGAAACTGAAGCCAAGGACAAGGATAGACAGTGCCTTCCCTGTGAGTAGCAGGGCTGTTTGTCTGGAGACCTTATCCATGGGAACAGAGTTGGGAGAGGCACCTGGAGTGAGGTTATTTGAGGCCCTCCTGGTTTCACCAGCTGTCAGGGCAGCAGGTCATTGTGATCATTTTCAGCCTCTCATGACTCTACCTGCAGGAGGTGGGCAGGGTTTCTCTTTCTCTGCTTCTGTGATTCTTTTTGTGTGTTTGTTCATTCATTCACTCATCAGGCACCATGCACTGCATGTGCCGTGGGCCGAACTGGCCCTGCCCTCGTGCTCAGTCGGGTGTGTGGTTGGAGTTGTGAGCATCTCTGGGGACAGCAGTGAGGGCTGTGGGTCCAGTGGTGGGAGTGGCTCTGAAGAGGGAGGCGGGGAAGCCCTGGAGGAGGAGCTGGTGGCATTGCAAGGGAGGCCTAAGCAGCAGGAGGGCTCCTTGGAGGAGCTGCAGGAGCAGCCCAGGCTGCAGAGGGCAGACAAGTGCGAAAGTCCTTTATTTTCACCCATGTGTGAGTTTTGCCAGCAGAGATCCAAAGCAGAAAATAATGAAGAACCTTTCCAGTTATTTAAAATATAATTGGCCTGAACACTGAGGCCTGAACAAGATGAGGGTAGAACTATTATGCCTTTAAGAATGACCACCTGGCTTAGAACCTGCCCCAGATCAAGTTATCCTGAGCAAGGAATTGGATGCCTTTGTGTGGAAACTGCTCCTAGGAAAATGAGCAGTTCCTAGAGTAGTCAGAGGTGAAAGCTAGAAATGGTCATATGCATTACAATGCCCTCTGCTTGCTCCCCCAAAATACCACCACCTGGAAGAACGAGGATTTTGGAAAGGGCTGGTGGTCCTAAAACCCAGGACTAAGCTGCAGTTGCTGATATTGGGGTCTGTGGGGCCTAGGCTGCCTGTCCCAGACACCTGTGAGGGTGCTTATGAGCCCTGTGCCTGCAGGTAGACCACCACCCATCTAGTGCTGTCCCCAGAAGGGACAGAAATGTTCGAAGTTACCCCCAAATCCCACGCTTAACCCAGGTTCTGTATGTGGCTCAGGGCAGCCTGGAGTTCAAGCTCTTTGGGGTTTTTCTACTGTGCTACTGAACTATTTTTAAATCACTTTCTTGATTTTCTGGATTATGCCCCATAAGTGGTGTTGATGTGTTTTGTTCTCAATTTTCACAGGAAAGTTATTTTTCTCACTTGATTACATTCTGTTATTTGCTTTTGGTGACAAGTTTATTTTTTGATGGTTATAAAAGCAAACAATCACAGTAGTGAGAATAGAAAATCATAAAATAATGGTTCCTTATAATTCCCTCACCCAAAGGCAACTACTTTTAACATTTTGGTATATGTCTTCTGTACCTTTTATGAGTATGCATTTGTGTGTTCATTGTTAATCTTTATTTTTATTCAGTTTTTAAAAGAAACTTGAGAAATGTTTTTGTAAAGGTTTGTAACTTATTTAATTGGACACCTTTCCCTACTTGAGATTATATGTATGGTGGTTTATTTCTACATCTTATGTGCTGATGAGGGTGATGACATGTTATGGTGACCACATCCAAAATCATGCAAGAGGTGCTGACCCCTGAAGAAAACAGTCACTCATCTGGAGGTTGCTTGACTGTGCGCTGGGCCATCAACACCGCTCAGTGGCTACCTTCTGCAACATTGTTCACAGAAACATGCCATTTCACTCTGCTACCTCCTGGTTCAGACTCTCACTTGAAGGAATGATCTTCCCAAGCATGGAAGCCGGGCAGTAGTAGCCTGGGCAGATGGGACTGGGGGTGGACGTAGGTGGAGAGACACTGACTTGCCATATAACCTTGGGAAAACCTTGTCAGGGCCTGCCTTTCTTCATCTGCAAAAATGGAGTGCTGTGCATCCTATGAGCATTTATTTGCTTTTGTAGCCAGAGATATTTTGAGAGTCTGGTGGTGGACTGAATATAAATGGGCTTTGAGAATTATGGACTGCTACACCAAGGACACTGCCAATCCTTCACTCCTTTGTTTGTTTGCAGGTTGTCTCTTGCATACGTGTGCTGCACCTGCTCTATGCCCTCATCATGCCCTGGGTTTCCCACCCATTGGAGATCATAATTATATTTTCATTTCTGCTATTAGCTACTAAACTATAAAACTCCAAGCACATCTGTTTGGCTTACATTTGGACCGGAGTCCTAACCTGGCATTTGGATCGGAGTCCTAACCTGTGGAGTAAAGTCATGAATCACCCATGAAGATCATGGCAGTGAGTCACAGCTCCATTCCCACCAGGGCCATGCTCTGGGGAGGGAGAACAACACACCTGCAGCCTGGGTTTCTGTTGGGCAGAAGTAGAACATGCCTATAGACAGGAGACAGAGAGTCACTAGGCTCTGGCTGGGAATATGGGAGGCTTGAGACAAACACCCTCCTTTGGCCACAGGCCTGTTGAGAGTTTAGTACCTCAGCTGGTGATTACGTGGCCTGCGTAAGAGCATGGGTCTGGCCCACACAGGGGGCAAGAGAAGTTCCTATGACCACATGCTGGAGGAAAGAGGCTAGAATGGGCATGTCTTTCTAGACTGCAAAGGGTCCAGAATTACTCTCTTTAGGACACTGTACTGATGGCTGCTGAGGATGCTAGAATGAGAGAATTTTTTATGTAGGGGTTGTGCTTGTGAAGAGCATGCAGGGGTTTTTGTGGGAGATGTATTAGAGGTTATCAGGGTCATGGTGAAAATGGTGTCTCTGGTCTGGAGCATAGGGGACATCTGTGAGACAGACTTGGGGACAGGCAGATTGGATGCGGGCTCGAGACGGCTGAGGCCAGGGGAAGGGTTGGTTTCTAGCAGAACCACTTGGGAACGTGCAGCTGGGGAGAAGTGGGAGTGGAGAAAATGGCCAGGAAAGGCTGGCTGAGTTTGGGGTCCCTCGCGGGAGAGGGTTAGAGACATTGTCTGAAGGCTTAGGGAGAGGCTGACCTGAGAGAGAGGCTTAGGAGTGATTGTTATAACTGAAATAAGCAAAATCAAGGGAGAGGAGGAGGCTTCTCCAGTGCCCTAGTTATGTACTGCTGTGCGATAGGAATAACACTTAGTGGCTTGTCTGAAGCCAATGGTTCAGTTTGATCCCAAATCTGCAAGTGGAGCAGGGCTTGGTGAGGACGGCCATGTCTAAAGCTCACTCGTATGATGGGCATGCTGCTGCTGGCTGTTGCTGGAGTCCTCAGATGAGCCATTGGCCAGACCACCGACAAAGGCTTCTCTGTGTGACCACTTGGTCTTCCTCCCAGCATGGTTGGCTCATTTTCAAGCATGAGCACCCACAAAGATAAGATGGGCCAACTATCAGTTTCTTAAGATCCAGGCTCAGAAACTTACTGGTGCAGTGTCTCTTCCTCCATGTTTTCCTTATCAGGCCATCAGTCAGAAAGTAGAGGGAAAAGATGGAAACCCCAGCTCTCAGTGGGAAGCCAAAGGAGTTTAGGGCCCATGGGGAGGACCCATAGTCTTGAGGAGGCCTTTAGGTTCTAGACTGGTGCCAGGTATGAATGCCAGGCTGAGGTTTGAACTTGAAAGTAGGTAGACTGTCTGGTGGGGAAGAACCAGGAAAGATGCTGAGAGGGTGATGCTTCAGAAGTGGGAGTGGAAGTGAGCCCCAAACTAGGTGGGCACCCCTGTGGGGCCCATAAGTGTGAATATGACCCTGTGCTTTGGCCCTCAGCTGACTGTGGCCCCCATCCCTGCTCTGGCCTGCCCTCCCCTTAGGCCTGGACATTCTATTCCTGGTGCCTGTGGAATGTGCAGGGGGCACACGCAGCAGTAGAACTCTAGGAGCCAAAGGGGTTTCACAGCTGCTCTTCTGAGTTAGGGTGGTCAGCAGGGCTAGTCTGACCTTCATAGTGGAAGAAGGTGAGGGTGCTTTGGAAGCACATTTATGAGTCTTGATGGCAATTTTTCTGTGAGCACGGCCCCTTCCTTTGGCAATGAGCCCCTAGACATTGGGATCGAATGACCACTGGGTGTTGGCTTCCTTCTTGAGGACCTGCAGACTTGAGGAATAAAATTCCTTGGGAGTCTGTAGAGCTGGCCTGAGGAGGTGGTTCCCTCATGCTAAGGTCTCTCCAGGCTCTTCTCTGCCAAGAGAAGAGCAGCCCAGGACACACGTGCAGGGAGAGGTGATAGACTTCTGCGTGGGCGCTTGCCAAGGCTAGCCTCACGTGCACTTAGGCTCTCTGTTCAGCCTCAGCTGGTGTGGGCTGAGCTGCTGTCAAGGTCAGTATCTGGGGACAGTGAGCCTCTGTGGCAGGCTGGCAGAGGGAGGACCCAGTGAACATGTAGCCTCTCTGAGCAGGGCCTGCCCTTTGAGGAGTGGACAGCAGGGGCTGGCAGAGTCTCCAGAAAGAGGCCTGGAGTCACCTGGCCCTTGTCCCTCATTTGTTTGCACTGGCCCTTGGCTCAGGGGCTGTCCGGAGCCCTGTGCAGGCACAGGGTACCTGGAAACTGGGAAGCCTCTGTCTGTGTGGACTTCGTCAAAAGAGAGTCCTGGTGTGGGCAGGAGGACAGGCTCGGACTGCTTTCTTCTGGGAATGTGGTACCTGGCCTAACCATGGTGATCACCCAGCTGAACCTAGAGTTCCACTTTCAGGGCAAGAAGCTGCGAGGCTTCAGCTGTGAGCTCACCCGGTTCCCTCACGGTGTCCTCCCCGAGTCTTTCTTGACTGTCATGTGCCAGGTCATGGTGCCCTTCTTGCTGTCTGGCTTTGGCATGATGATGGCTGGTCTGGTAATGAACACCGTCCAAGTGAGTACTGGGTGTCTGAGAGGTGGTGGAAATGGGGCGGGGATTGAGAGGAGACAGGGATCAGAGTCTCCTGGTGCCCGAAGCAGAGCAGGCTAGGGACATTCAGGACCTCCAGAGGGGGCACAGCCACCCTGAGCCCGGCCTTGCTGACCAGACCCCAGGGTCAGTGGGGCTGGCAGAAGGGTGTACTGGGCACTTCAGTGCCAGAAATTCACAGGGCAATGGAGATTCTGAGGACCCTCCTAAGAGGTTAGCCTTGCCTGCCCAGGCGGCCTAAACTGACTCCTTCCAGAGAATGTGGGCTCACTCGACAGGATCTTCTGCTCATCAGTGGAGGGGATTTTCCAGTCACTTGTTGCCTCAGTTTCCCTGTCTATAAAACAAGGATAATGAAAGCCCCTACCTCATAGAGTTGTGAAGGCCAGATGATGGAGTGTGTGTGCCACAGTCCATGTGTGGTGACAGGGCCCACCCTTCCGGAGTCCTGTGTGGAAAGGCAAGGTCCAGAGCCTGGTGTGGAGTCCAGGCCAGTCAGGGGCATTTGCTGGGAGAGGATGCTCCTCATAGTCTTTTTATACCTTGGGGTTCAGGTAAGGTGTTTGAGTCATTGAGATGTTTTTCTGTGTGTCTATTTACAGAGTCAGTGTGCTATTTTAGAAAGACTAGAAAATACACATAAGTGACAGATGGTGTCTATTATCTCTTCAACATTCCGTGCATCTATCGAGACTGCTTTCTGTGTTCATATAAATATATGGGATCATACTGTATAATGCTTTCTAATTTGTAAATTTAAATTTTCAATCCACTAGGACATCATGTTTCTAAATGTACAGGCCATCCTCATCCTCTTCCTAACGGCCACACAGCATCTCCCTAAGTGCCTGTGTCTGAGGTGGAGAGGGATGGTCAGTACCCACAGGGCCATCCATCCTCCAAGTGTTAGCTCACGATGCCTCCCAGGTGGCTTCTGTTTGCATGTCTCAGTGTTAAGGGCACTTAACCCCTCAGGGCTGGGATGACCCATTGCATACTCACCAGCTTGCCTCTAGAAAATGTGTGCGTCTTTGGCTTGCAACCTAGACACCTGTCTCTTCCTCCTGATAGCTTCAGTGAAGTCTCCTTTAAGAGCTTGTCCACCTGTCACTGAGACCGACTACCCTGTCAATGTTGGGGAGAGAGACTCTGCCCTGAGTCTTCCCTTTATGACCTTTGGCCACCTTGTGTGGAGGATAGCTTTGAGCTTTTACATCCTGTCACTTGTCCCTGACCCATCCACCGCCCCTTACAACTGGGGCCTCAGGGCCGAGCATAGAAGAATCCCCTCTTCTTCCTTTTTTTTTTTTTTTTTAAGACATCTCACTTTGTTGTCCAGGTTACAGTGCTATGGCATCAGCTTAGCTCACAGCAACCTCAAACTCTTGGGCTCAGGTGATACTCCTGCCTCAGCCTCCTGAGTACCTGGGAGTACAGCTGCCTGCCACATGCCTGGCTAATTTTTCTATTTTTTAGTAGAGATGGTGTCTCACTCTTTCTCAGGCTGGTCTCGAACCCCTGAGCTCAAGGGATCCTCCTGCCTCAGCCTCCCAGAGTGGTAGGATTGAAGGCATGAGCCACCACGCCCGGCCCCCTATTCTTCTTAGAACATTAGTTGCTTATATGTATTTGTCAGTTGAGAGGGTTAGGCAGGGAGTGGAGGCCCATGAGCGAACTGAGAACATTCATTTTTTACCAAGGGTCAGAGCATTTGTAGAGGAAACAGGGCAATTTGAATTGAGCCTTAGAGGATAATGTAACAATTTCCAGCAAGCAGCAAACATTCCAGGCAAAGGGATGTGTGTGCAAGCATAGTTAAATGGTAGTATGCATTTGTGAATAGTGGGGAACGGGTGGCAGGAGGGAGGGGCCCTGTCTGCCCAGCACAGGAGCCTAGGTTGTGTACCAAGTATGGCCCCTCTCTGCCCTGCCTAGTCTCAAGCCCTCCTCTGACCCCTGTTACCTGGGCTGTTTGGCTGTTCTGCGGGCACTACAAGCAGTGTTCTTACAAATGTGCTTTGGAGGACGTAGACTTGCGTGTTGAGTGTACTTGGGAGTGGGGTTGGCAGTGAAAGGTTACAAGTGGCTGAGTGGCTTGATCATCTTGTGCTACCAAACTCAAAACCCTGGTGTGTTGTTAAGGATGAGCCAGAGTGTGAGGCTTGTGTCAGTGAGGGAGAGCTGGAAGGCTGTGGTCATAATTCAAAGCCCCCATGTACAAGAGTCATTGCTTCAGCCTCACCTGTGCCAGGGACACATGTCTGTAAAGTGCTGCTGGAGGAGGCTGTGGCAGAATTTACCAGAGTTACGATGACTTGATGACTTGTGCGTCAGGTTGGAGACAAGAAGGGGTTGAGTCCTGACTGGCAGAGCAGGAAGGATGGGATGGCAAGGAGCAATCTTGAGTTGGAGGTGCCTATGGGTGTCCAGGGATCAGTCAGCAACTGGAGTTGTGGGTCTGACCCTTGTAAGAGACACTGAGCCAGAGGCACTGAGAGGTACAGTGCAGGCCTTTGTCTTAGTCAGTGTGTGTGCTTTTGTTTGTGGATGACAGGAAACCCATCTCAGAGCGAGTTGAAGAATGAGGACACTTCTTTCTTATCTCTGTAAAGAAGTCTGGAAATAAAACAGCTCCAGAACTGGTTATTTCCCTTGACTAACAGTGTCCCCAGCACTTTCCCACCTTACCATTTGTATTGGTTTGCTACGGTTACCATAACAGGGTACCACAGTCTAAGTAGCTTAAATGACAACATTTTATTTATTTAATTTTTAATTCTGGAGGGTGGAAGTCTGTGATGAAGGTGTTGGCAGCTTGGTTTTGGATGCTGTCTTCCCTGTGTTTTCACATGGTCTTCCTTCTGTGCATGTCAGCCCTGATCTCCTGCTCTTAAGGGAATAGCAGCCATACTGGCTTAGACCCACCCTCATGACCTCATTTTTCCTTAATTTCTTTTAGCATTTCTTTTCTTTCTTTCTTTCTTTTTTTTTTTTTTTTTTGAGACAGAGCCTCAAGCCGTCCCCCTTGATAGAGTGCTGTGGCATAGCTCACAGCAACCTCCAACTCCTGGGCTCAAGCGAGTCTCCTGCCTCCACCTCCAAGTAGCTGGGACCACAGGCACCTGCCACAACACCTGGCTACTTTTTTTTAGTTGCAGCCATCATTGTTGTTTGGCGGGCCGGGCTGGATTCGAACCTGCCACTTTTAGTGTATGTGGCTGGTGCCTTAGCCACTTGAGCCACAGGTGCCAAGCCATTTTTCCTTAATTATCTCTTTAAATTGGGGTCACATTTTGAAGTTTTGGGCATTAGGACTTTAACATTTAGCCAGTCTCTTGTTTGTTAACGTTGCCCCAAGAATAGTTTCCCTCCTACGTGTGTCCAGATAAGACTTTGCAGATCTCACTGGCCTGAAACTTAGCATAACCCACACCCTGGTGACCACTGGCAAGGAGGCTGGGATCTCAGGAGTCAAGGTCCCTCTCACTCCCTCACTCCCTTGAAGTCTCTGTCTAAAAGACATGGGTACATGGAGAAAGCAGTAGAGGCGAGTCAGCTATGGGAGGGAAGGGACATGGAAAAGGAAGAAAACAGGAGAGGAGGCAGGGGTCCATGGTAGAGACCACACTGGGATCACCAGGACCAGGAGGATGGCATCTCAGAGGCCCGTTTTAGCAGATGCTTTCTGTATGCTAAGTAAGTATGGGAGGACAGGGTACCCCATAGAGAAAGAAAGTGGGGCCCACCCACTGGGAGAGGTCAGCGACTAGGAAACAGGTCCCAGCAAGGGCTGTGCTGCATGTGCTGGGAACTCATCCAAAAGGTACTGGCTGGGAGAGTGGGAGGAAGGCTTCAGGGCAGGATGGGCCCTGAGGAGCCTGTTGTCCCTTAGGGGTTGGAACTTGCTGAGACGTATGTAGGCAGAGAGTCATGCCAGCATGTGGCAGAGGAGGTGGGTGCAGAGTATGACGCGGCTATGGCAGACTGACTGTGGGAGTGTGTTGGTCTCGGTGCCCCACAAGCACAGGCTACAGGGGCAGGGGAGTGCTGGAGCCCCATAACCCCTCTGGAATTTTAGGAGAGAACGGACTCAGAACTCTTTCATGGCTGGGTCAGGACTCTGAATTTCACAGCTTGATAAAGAAGGTCACGGGAGAAACTGAAAGATCATTTTCTGTTCTCTCTAGCCCTGGGGTGCCATTGCTAGGTTGCTTGTGGGAGCCTCTTCTGCCCTAGGGTTCGGAGGAGACCTCAGACCACCTATCTCCCTGTTGAGGAGACAGGGATTTGTTTTTAGGCCCCAAATTCCAAAAGTAGCAGAAACTTCTAGTGTAGGGACCATAGGACTCTATAAGGGCCAGGCAGGCAAAGTAAATCAGTAGGGTCAAGTGGGATATTAAAAATTGATTTGGGGAAACAATCTAATTGCACATTAAACAGGTAAGAATCATTTTCATCTCCACAAATAAATGTTTTCGACTTTTACTGAAGCATGAACCCCTTCATCTAATTATTTATTTACTTTTTTACATTTAACAGAGACATATTCTATCTTATTTTAAAAATCTCAAGCCCCACAGACTGTTTGGAAATGACTCAGCTGAGCGCCAGCACTTGGGAGCAGAGTGGTGGGCCCATGTGAGCCTGGGGATGACAGCCCCTGGTGAAGACAGGGCCTCTCCTCAGCCCCTGCTGTCTTGCTGGGTGTTATGCAGTGTCCTAGTTCATGAGAAATCCCCTAGCTTTGGAATCAGTAACTGGGTCACCTCTTTGCAAAACACATCCTGCAGACCAGACGACCTCTTTGGTGCCAGATGGCCTCTGATCTGGCCCAGCCCCCCGCTTGCTTGGGTTCGCTAATGCTGACTCAGTAGATGGTATTAAAACCTTTCACAGTTTCATCATTCTTTTGTGTATAGTTTAAAGCCATTTAAGAAACTACTTAGTCTTGTTCATTTTATAGAAAGTGAAAAGAAGCTTACAGAAGGTTCTCTCAGGAAGCTTGAAATGTGTTTGCATTTATCTCCTTATTCTTCCCCCCTACCCCCAGCACTGGCCCGTGTTTATGGAAGTTAAAGACCTTTTGACACTGGTGACACCCCTGGTGGGCCTGAAGGGGAATCTGGAGATGACACTGGCATCCAGGCTCTCCACAGCTGTAAGTGTCGGGCATGCCCCTACCCTGGGTCCCCTAGGCATGCAGGGGTGGTTGGAGTCTCTGGGGAGACGGTGTGGTTGGGTTTTGGTCTCTCATAACTCTGTCCCATCCTCCTTAGTCCCAGGGCTAGGCGACACTGCTGATGAGAGACATGCCTGGTGCTCTGATCCTCCTTTTACTTGCATTTCAGTTGGTGGCATGTGAACCTGTGACCCTCGAGTCTGCATGCTACCACGTTCACCCCACAGTCACCTGGACCCTGAGTCTGCCTTCCACACAGGCACACAGGAGCCTCAGGGCATGTCATGGGCCTGAGACAGGAAGGTTTAAATCACCCAAGCACACTACCTCTCTTGGTGGCTTCTGTTCTCCAGATGCCTCACTAGACACCCGGCCCCTGGAGGGTCTTCTCTGGGCAGTTTGAACAGCATAATCCCCCGTGTTGCTGGCTTTTTTCTCCTTGTCTAGCTCCCCCAGGGGATGGGAGTTCTCTTCCCTCTGCTACACAAGGTGGTTTCTCCCTTTGTTAGATATGTCCAATGGGTATGGTGTGTTCAAGGAACTAAGAGAAGAGTGACACAGCCAAAGTGCAGGAGGTGAGGGCTGCAGGGCATGGGCTGAAGGTGGGTAGGGTGTGAGTGGCTGAACCGTGCCCCCAAGGACACCTAGGCCCTGATCCCTAGAACGTGTGCCTGTGACCTTACGTAGAAAAGGGGTCTTGTGGGTGTGATTAAGTTAAGGACTTTGGGATGGGGGATAGTCCCGGCTATGGAGATGGCCCAGTATAACCACAGGGATCCTGGTAAAGGAGGGGTAGGGGGCATTTCAGAGAGAAGAGAAAAGGACCTAGTGCTGTGGCAAAGTCAGAGAGAGAAGGTGCTGTGCTGCTGGCTTAGAAGAGGAAGACCTGACCAAGGAGTACAAGACACACAGCTCTCTCTGCTGGACAGGCAGGGACTGGCTTCTCCCCTGAAGCTTCCAGATGGAGGGAGGTTCTGCCAGCAGCTTAATTTTATCCCCGTAAAACTCATTTCAGACTCTTGACCTCAAGAACTGTAAGGAGATAGATTAGTTTTAGGTCATTAAACAGTAAGAGGAAACTAACATGTTTGTCAGATTCAGGGGTGTCCAACCCACGGTCCACAGGCAACATGTGAGGACATTTTTGCTCCTCTTTGGTGTCAGACATGATGAAAATTATACATGGAGTTGTTATTTGCTAATCAGCTTTTGTTAGTGTTTGTGTATTTAATGTGTGGTCAAGGACAACTTTCTTCATCTAATGTGGCCCAGAGAAGCCACAAGCTTGGACACCCCTGGTAGACACGTGTAGGGCATTGAAACATTTTAAGCAACTGGCGACATGATGCAGGCATGCACAGGCACACACAGGTACAATTTTCTGTGATAGGCATGCACACATGATGTGTGCACAGTTATTTTGGTCAGTGTTTAGGAGAGGTAAAAATGTTGATAGTAATCTCTGCTGTGTAGGTATTTCAGTTGTTACATTTTTGTTTTCATAATGTTTAATTGCATTTGAACCCTTCTCTACAATGATCATATCTTAGTGTTGTAATTCTTTAGAAATGGATAAAACATAGGAGAAAGAACTAGTATATTAATATAATTCATTACAGAAGTCTGTCAAAGGAGAATAGTCACATTATCATCACAATAGAACTCATTTATATTTCTTTAAATCACCTTAAGGTATAAATGAATAAAATAAAAACTCAGAAGTTGCAAGTATGCAGGCCAGTGACTCTTGTGTAGCAGTGACACCAGTTGAAATACAGAATACCCCATCCCCCTTCTGGGAAGGCTCTTGTTTTACTGCAGTCTGGTCTTCCCCTCTCTGTTCTGGGTCCCTCTGATGTGGTTTCAATCTCTGTAGATTAATCTTGCCTTTAACGCCTATGCATGACTTTAAAAATGCACTTAGTGTAACAGGAAATGGAAGAATATTTTATTTACACCATTCTGCATATTCTAGCTAATGTAGTAAGCTAGGAAAAGGAAATAGCCATAAATATTGGAAAGGAGGAGAAAACTATTATTTACTAATGATATGCTTGTCTTCGTAGAAAATATAAGGAGATCAATTAGAAAACTGTTAAACTAATAAACACCCAGTAAAGTGTCCCTGTTTCAAAATATCCAGATGAATTAAACCATAGTCATTATCATATATAGGTATATATCTCTATACTCCTATATACACTGGGGATAATAATTTACAGAATATAATTAGAGAAAAGATATCCTATACACTGTTAACTCATTTTAAAATAGTTTCAGAATAAGCCATAAAAAGGAATGTGCAGGACTTGTAGAAATAAAACAACAAACTTTGTAAAGGGAAATACAGATTTTGAGAGAGTTCTTAAAGGGAAACTTTAAGAATTGATAAAATTATCAATTCTATTTCATTTAATTTATGAAAGTGATGCAAATGTTCCTAATAATTAATAAAGCTGTGCTTATTGGCCATTCATATATGTTCTTTGGAGAACTGTCTAGTCAAGTCCTTTGCCCAGATTTTAATTGAGTTGTTTGGTTTTTAGTTGTTGAGTTATAGTTCTTTTTATGTTTTTGATATTAACCTGTTATCAGATACATGATTTGCAAATATTTTCTCCCATCCTGTAGGTTTGTGACACACAACCACTCTGTTGATTGTATCCTCTGATGCACAGACGTTTTTAATTTTCATGTAGTTCATCTATTGGTGTCATATCCAGGAAATCATTGCCAAGTCCAATGTCATGAAGCTTTTCACCTATATTTCTTTTTTTTTCCCACCATTTTTTTTATTAAATCATAGCAGTGTACATTAATACTATCATGGGATACAGTGTACTTTTTTTAATGGTGATAACTGTTTTATAGTGACAACACACCAATTTTCATGTGTACACATATTTAAATATAGTTATAGACCATAAATACCCATATGGCAAAATATCTACCTCGGCAGAAAAAAAAAAAACATCTTTCCAACTAAATAAACAGCGTTAAGTAATGCTGAGAAAAACAAATGTGAGGTAAGTTTTCATCAAAAGTGACTATTTTTACCGTAAAAATTCAAGTAGTTATAAACTCCTTGTCTCATAACTCAAAAGTGGAACTTTAATACACACCTTCAAATGAAACAATAATGTTTTGATTATAAATAGGTAAAAAATAAATAGTTACTTCTGCTGAAAATTCAATCATGCCATTATTTTCGTGTATGTCTATATGGGATTTTCATTGTGAATAAGAAATATCTGTCCCTTTTTTAATCAAAATATATTCTAATCATGAAAACATTATTTTTTTAAAAGATCACTTTTATAGGATACACACTAATTAGTATTTTAGTTTTAGGAACATCTGTAGAATAAGTTAGCATCAGTTGAGAAGTTATATTTTTTTCATTTTCCCTAGTTATACAAAATCCTCTTTTCTCATTTTATGTTCAGTGTGCAAGAGTTTGGCCCCAAATAATCCTCCTATAAAATCCAATTTTTTCGAAGTTGTTTTCCAGTTTTCCACAGTTTCCAGTTAACCCCAGAGAACACATTTAATGAAAATCATCTGAACAGAAGCAATACAATTTAAATCAGAACAAAGAAATTAACTTATTTTACATTACTGTGTAGTGAGCTATGCAATCAACGTTCAATATAACATTCAGTGTTCTCAGAATGAAATTTGTCCTTTTAACAAGACAATACATATAAGCCAAATAGTATACAGTGCTCCGGAGTTGGCACTGAAAAGTAAAAAAAAAAAAAACAAAGAAAAAACACTGAACTGTTTCTTTCAGCCTTAACCTTATTTTCAACTCCTTTTATACCAGGCTGGGCAATGAACTTCAGCAAAAATAACAGAATAATTCTCTAACTAAAAAAAGAAGTGTTATTAGATCCCTATATTTAAGATTCTTTCATTCTTATTGTCAAATAAACAAAGTAGTTTTACGATGTCATCCCCCAAAATGACATATAAAAAACCCAACAGAATTTTGAGGTATTCCATCTTCAGTTTAAGGGCATCCACCAGCAAGTGAATGCTCCTTCTCATTCCTCTCAATTACAATGAGACCTCTCTTTGAATTTATGACATTGGTACCACTTGCACTCATTGTGGGAAACTTCCCTTTCTTTTTTTTTTTT
>NW_003852702.1:597102-610970 GCF_000181295.1 Otolemur garnettii
AAACCAACTTTTGGATTTATTGATCTGTTCTATAATCTTTTTATTTTCAATTTCATTTAATTCTGCTCTAATTTTGGTTATTTCTTTTCTTCTGCTGGGTCTTGGATTGGAATGTTCTTCCTTTTCCAGTTGCTTAAGATGTCCCATTAGGTTGTTGACTTTCTCTCTTTCTGTTGTCTTGAGGAAGGCTTGTAATGCTATAAATTTCCCTCTTAGGACTGCCTTTGCGGTACCCCAGAGGTTCTGGTAACTCATATCTTCATTATTATTATGTTCTAAAAATTTGGTATTTTCCTTCTTGATCTCATCTTTGACCCATCTATCATTCAGCATAAGGTTATTTAGCTTTCATGTTTTTGTATGAGACAGCAAATTCCTATTGTTACTGAGTTCAACTTTTATTCCATGATGGTCTGAGAAGATACATGGAATAATTTCTATTCTTTTAAATTTACTAAGGTTAGACTTATGACCTAGGATGTGATCAATTTTAGAGTGTGTTCCATGGACTGAGGAGAAAAATGTGTACTCAGTTTTGTTGGGATAAAAAGTTCTGTAGATGTCTGTTAGGTCCAAAAGTTGGATAGTTAAATTTAAATCCAGGATTTCTTTGCTCAACTTCTTTTTGGAGGATCTGTCCAACACTGCCAAAGGAGTGTTGAAATCTCCCACTATGATGGAGCTGGGAGAGATCAAGTTGCTCATGCCAGTTAGAGTCTCTTTTATAAATTGAGGGGCATTCTGGTTGGGTGCATAGATATTGATATTTGAGATCTCATCATACTGAGTATTGCCCTTAACAAATATAAAGTGGCCATCTTTATCTTTGGTTACTTTTGTTGGTTTAAAACCTATTGTATCTGCGACTAAAACTTCAACACCTGCTTTTTTCTGCTTTCCATTAGCCTGGAATATAGATGACCATCCCTTCACCCTGAGTCTAAATTTATCTTTTTAAGTAAGGTGCAATTCTTGAATACAGCAGATGTCTGGTCTGAGTTTCTGTATCCAATCACCCAATCTGTGCCTCTTTAGAGGACAATTTAAGCTATTCACATCGATTTAATTTAACACATTTACATGTGAAGTAATTGCTGATTGGGAAGGATTCTCAATAGCTATTTTATTTGTTTCTGTATGTCTTATAGCTTTCTTGCCCCTTATTTTCTATCTCCTTCATCTAATTAGTTGATTTTTTTGTGATATATTTTGATTCTTTGCTTAATTCCTTTTTGTTTATATTTATAGATATTTCGTGGTTACACAAGGATTACCTGTAAAATCCTCAAGCTATTACAATGTGTTTTAAACTGATACCAACTTAACATCAATTGCATACATAAATGCTATTCCCTTAGAACTCTGCCTCTAGATTTGCAATTATTTTTATTCATTCGTCTTTTAAATCCTATAGAAAGAAAATGTTGAGTTACAAATGAAAATTATACTATTACAGTTTTTTTTAATAATTGTTCATGTGTTTATTTTTTTGCTAGAGAACCTTATGTTTTTTATTTGGCTTCAAGTTCCTGACTGGCATCCTTTTATTTTAACTTTAAGGCATCTCTTTAGCATTTCTTGTAGGGCAGATCTAGTGATAACAGACTTCATCATCTTTTGTTTATATGGAAATAGCATTTGTGCTGAATAGTCTTGCCAGATCAAGAATCCTCAGTTGACAGTTTTTGTTGTTGTTGTTTTCTCTGGGCACTTTAAATATATCATACCCCTATCTGTGGTCTATGGAGTGTCTGCTGAGAAATCGACTAGTAGTCTTATTGAAGATAATCTTGTGTGTGATGAGTCTCTTTTATCTTGTGGCTTTTGAGATTTTCTTTTTGCCTTTAACTTTTGGGTTGTTTATGAAATACCTCAGTGTGAGTCTTTGGGGGTTTATCCTACTTTGAGTTCATTCATCTTTTCATATTTCTCTGTCTTTTCTCAAATATTTCAATTTTAGGCCATTGTTTCTGCAAATAAACTCTTTTCCCCTTTGTCAGATTCAAAGAGATTTTTAAAAATTTATTTAATCTGAATCCCTGTTTAGCGAGGGCCTCTGAGCCCCTTCTGCTGGGATGAATCTGGGTTGCCCTCTAGTTGCCCCAACCTCCCTCCCCAGTTATCTCTCCATGAGCTCCTAGTGTGTGCTCAGAATGGTCCCAAGCTGCCAGCCCTGACATCCCTAGGACCTCCATTCCCTCTGCCTTGATGGAGACCTGCTCCCCGATTGGCCCTCCTGGGTGGTGACAAGCATGCTTTCTTAGCCAAACACAGGTCAGGCTCCTCTGAGCCTCTTCTCAGCTTGGCTGCTGATCCCATTCTAGCAAAGGACCTAAAGTACCACCTCACTGTGAAACCAACCACCATCTCCAGCTAGCCCCTCTTCCCACTCTTGACACCTCATCAGATCACTGTCCCCTCACTCCTAACTGAATTCTTCTTAGCATGATCCATACACTCCCCTATCCTACCTACTGACACGAGTCTCCACTTTTCTCTAGTGTATTTGAAGTTGAGTTTAATCTCCCCTCATTGCAGTAGTCTTGGATAAGGTCTTTCTTTCTCTCTGACAGTGGCCTGCCTATGTGGTGACAGCACCACTGGCCTGGCCAGCATGCTGCTTGCCCTCTGGCCTGACTCATGTCCTGCTTTCATCACTGGTTCAGTGGGTCCATCTGTCCCCTGCAGTCCTCAATTGCTATTTTGTTTGTTTCTGTATGTCTTATAGCTTTTTTGCCCCGTATTTTCTATCTCCTTCAACATGCCTGTGAAACATGCCATCCAACAGTCTTCTCAGCACCCAATCCCACCACCATCTTGGCTGGTTTCAGCATCCATGTGGATGGCTCATCCAAAACCCAGCCCTCCCAGTTTGGAGATGGCTTCAGCTTTGGGGACTTTCTCCTCTACTCCACATAAGCTTCCACTGTACTCCCTGGACTAGAAATGCTTCAGATGCACTCAGATCTTAATGCTTCCACACCCTGCCTCTCACCATGCTCCTTTCCTCCACATCCTTCCTCTCCTGCTTCTCTGTGTCTCTGAGCTCCCTGAACCTTGCCCTCCCTTTGTCTCACTTGGTCCTAATCTCTTCCCTGTCCAGCCATCAGTGAGGAATGTGCTCCTGGATGCTAAGGAGGAGCCCAGGGAATGCTTTCATAGTGAAGGCTGGGCTGTGTGTGATTAGACACGTATTTTTAACTGTTTTACAGCAGCTGAAAAGAAAACATTTTTAGGAAGGAATACCTTTTCTGATTCATAGCCAGGGGTCATATGGGCCAGCAGCATCCCCCCCATCTGATGAGACCGATGCCAAAGGCAGAGTTTGGTCCATTACCAGAGAATGTGAGTTAGAACAGCACCTGGGCACATGTGGGTCTCAGTGAACATACATCTGTACATTAGGTGTGGCCTCAGGTGCTTGGTGTGTGGTGGGTTCTGCTGCCCTCTCTACTCTGCCTCCTTCCCTGGTTGTTCCTACGGGGGTCCCTGAGGTGTGTGCTGTACCCACACTCGGGAAGAATAGACTGAGTGAGGCCTGGCCAGTCAGATGATGTGTCCCAGCCATCAATTATGCTGAAGCCAAAAAGGATCCCCTGTTTTGTAAAAAGAAAAATAATTGTCAATTATTTTTGTTAGCAATAGGCACATTGTTAGCAATAGGCACATCTTTATATTTTTCACTTTGGCAATCAAGAACTTAATGAACTGAGTAAAGGGGACTAAGAAAATACATATATTCACTTTGAAACTTTTTCTTATTTATGTTTTGAATTTTGCCAGTGAGTGTCATGCTTTTAGGAGCCAACTACCATTTTTAAAGGAGAAAGTTGCATTTCTGTTCTCATTATTCATCTTAAGGAAAGAGAGATGTGTGTTCCTTAAACAAGGTGATTTTGCTGAGGCAGGATTGGAGGTGGTAGAGGCTAGCTGGAGGGGAGAGGGACAGTCAGCCAAAGAGAGGGGACCTGGCTAGAGGCCAGTTTCACAGCAGGAGGCATTGCCTCAGGTCTATGCATAAGCTCGAAGCTGGCCTTGAGATTGCCAGAAACCTGTGTGCATGTTGTAGCTGTCTCTGTGTGTGTGTGTGTCTGTGTATGCATGCATGTGAGTGTGCATGTGCTCACATGCTTGCCCCTGGGAGGAATGGTCCGTCACACTCATCCGGTTCTCAAGGAGACCTCTGCCCCTTACTGCTCTCTCCATGTGCCTGTTGTGGTTGTGTGTGTGTGTGCATGTGCTCACATGTCTTCACCTGGGAGGAATGGTCCATCATTCCCATCTGATTCTCAAGGGGACCTCTGCCCCTTGAAAGGTCCTTTCTTCTTCCCCACACGAAAGGAAAGTTGAAGAGTAATTTGTTCTGCCACCAATGAAATGGTATGTGCTGATTTCTCTCCCAGGAGACTGCCTTTTCCAGGCAGGACTGACCTGGCTGTAGGCCCAGCCAGACTCACTATTTTTTCCTTTTCTTTTCACCCAAGGCCAACACTGGACAAATTGATGATCCCCAGGAGAAACACAGAGTCATCAGCAGCAACCTTGCCCTCATTCAGGTGAGTATCCACCCTGTGAGATTGATGAAGGGCCTTCCCTTTTGAATCTGCATTCAGGTCTGGCCAGGTAGGCTGGGGAGCCCTTTCCCTGCCCTCTGGACTGGCTCAGCCTGCCTCGGGAGCAGCACCGTGCCCCCTGAAGTAGATACCTCTTCAGGGCCCCAGGCTGCTCCAGCTTCCCCAGTCTCTTTTCCAAGCCAAGCTTCAGGGATGGCTCCCCAGTTCTTGACCCTCCTCTTTTCATCAGCTGCACAAGCTATCAGGGCACTCACTGTGTTTCCCAAGGCTTCAGGACTCCCATGATGGATAAATCCTGTCGTTACCTTTGACACACAATATTATTATTATATTTACTCTTCCTGGGGCATCTGTGGATCTTTCCTGCCTCTCTACCAGTTCTCTCTCAGCCTTTGAGAGATCCTCGTACTCCTTGAGTGCTTTATGCTTCTCACAAACTTGTATGTCCTTCTGCCAGGTCCTAGTTGGGCTACGTTCTCATCCTGGGACCTGGCTGCAGGTTCAGGAGGCCCAAGGCAAGGGGAGATGAGGGCATATGGAAGGCTAGGCCTGGAGCTGGATAGGTGGGAGTCATGTCCAGCACTTTCTGGGCCCCTCTGGGTTGTGGCAGCACAGAGATCCTGGACCCTGGGATTAGATATTCTGTCACTTGTCAGCCAGGTATCCTTGGGCAGGGCCGTATCTCCCTGGCCATCAAATTAGGATGATAACCACTCTGTATCTCATCTGGCCTCCAGAACGTCTGTGCCTAACTCTCTGCCAGGCATCCCCATGGCAGCACAGCCACCTGGCCTCGTTGTCTTCCCTCTTCACACTCACCTCTCTGGGAGTCCCTGACTCAGTCTATTTTGGTGGTCGAAAGATCACTCTGGGAGTCAGCAGCTGAGAGACCTCAGTCAGATCACTGCACTTCATCTGGGACTGAGTGGTTGGGAAATTGTGAGTCTGTGGAGCTAGCTCTAGCCAGCACACAGCCAGTACCCAGTGGTGGTGGCTGTGCTTGGTGGGTGGTCCCTCCCACTTTGCCCACCTAGAAGTACAATCACCTACAGTTGCTTCCTTACAGGCATCACCCTCTGAGGACCGTGCCTCCAAGCTGTGCTTGAATCCAGCTGGCTTCTCCTCCCCCTCTCCCCCTGTTCTTCCTCCTCCTTCTCCTGCTTGCCTGCCTTGGAAGCTCACCCCAAGCCTGGAAGACTGAAGACCTCTGCACTGTTCTGAGTACTCCTAGGCCAGTAAGCCTCCAGCCTGGCCTCTGCATAGCCACCTGGGTGGCCTTTTCTAAAACCCAAAGGTGGTTCCTCTCATCCAGGACTGGGCCTGACTCGGCCCCTCCCTCTCCCACCCCACGTATGTCCTCCACCCTTCACACCTCCGAGCTCAGCCCTGCAGCTCTCTTTCCTTGGAAAGTCCTTTCTCTTCTTGCTCAGCTGCTGGTGAAGCCATTTATGGCTCTACTCAGGCCTGACTTTCTGCCTGGCACCAGGTGCCGCATGCAGGCTGCTGCAGCTGCCCTGGCTGCAGTTCAGTGTTAGGTGTCCTCCCCCTCCGCACCCGAGAAGGTTGCTCGTTGAGCAACACATCCTGTGGCTGAGGGGCTAGAGGCACAAATGCAGCTAACCAGAGTCTGGCCAGGAGCAGGTCCTGAATATCTTTGCCACAAGTCACACTGGCTGTACTTCTTTGTGTCCATACATATGCACATTTCCACAGAATGGTTTCCTAACATGTGTTTACTTAGCCATGTTCTGGGCCACATCCCGGCTCAGCCCATAGTCCTGATCATAAGAGATGTAATTCTGTCTCTTCCATTTAAAAAAAAAAAACTCCCAATTAATATCAAATCATCACTGGCGCAGTGAATGTTCTGTCATACAAATGTGGGAACTCCATAGACACCAAGAGCTGGATCACAAGGGAGCCCTCTCAGCCCCAGCCTGCACACTTCCCTCAGCTCTACCACCCAGGGTGCCCTGAGGTCTTGTTGGTCTTTGACTCACTTGAAAAATCATATTTCAAAGAAAAATCATACTGCAATGATACTATGCTGCAATTTTACTGAATTTCTTCTTAAGATGACTTCCCACAAGCTCAAAGGATATGAAGAGTTTAAAGATCTAGGTTTTTTTTTTTTTTTTAGATAGAATCTCAACTTTGTAGGGGGCTATGGCGTCACAGCTCACAGCAACCTGAAACTCCTGGGTTCAAGCGATTCTCTTACCTCAGCCTCCGAAGTAGCTGGGACTACAGGTGTCCACCACAACACCCGGCTATTTTTAGAGATGAGGTCTCACTCTTGTTCTGGCTGGTCTCGAACTCATGAGCTCAAGCAATCCATCCCCTCGGGCTCCCAGAGTGCTAGGATTACAGGCATGAGCCACCAAGCCCAGCTAAAGATCTAGACTTTTCTTCAAAAGCACTAGCATTAATATGCACCACATTTGAATCCATTTCTCTATAATCTCACTAGGAACAAAAGTATTCTTCTAAGCTACTTTTTGTATTCACCATATGTATGTATGCACATACATGCCCACAATTGAAAGTAATTACTTAGATAGCACTCAGTAAATAGGGTAGAGCCTCGATAGCTGACCATCTCCCTACACTGACCAACTCCCTAAGTTGTCCTAATTTTCCAACTGTAGTATATGTGCTGCTGAGGCAGGCCCAAGTTGACCTAATTTTCATAGACTGGACATGCCCCACATGTGCCTATCAGTACAGTAGGCCTAGTTCCTGATGTTGGCCACCTCTGTATGTGACCAGTGTGTTACAATCCTTGGGTTGTCACCTTACAGAGGTTCTGTGTATTAGGTGCTAGTCCTATGTACACATATGGGAGTGTTTCTTTGGGAAAGATGCTGAATCACGGGTATATGGGTAAATTATAGCCAATTTCCTCCCTCCCCAAATCCTTATACCATTATAACCACCATTAATTTATAAGAGAACCATTTTCCTGTTATTTGGCAATAAGTATTTTATCAAACCGTTTAATGTTACCTAGTCGGACACATTAAAAAAGTAAATCTCTTCCGTCCATCAATTCATCAGGCATGTCTGAGCACCTGCAAGGGCTGGCCCAGTGTTCAGGGAGAAGACCAGCATCACCTACAAATGAATATGATGTTTCCAAACTGGGATTTTATTTAGAGTTTTCCTAATTACTAAAGAAGTTGATGATCCTATTTTTAGGTCTCAACAGCCATTTGCATTTCTTCTTCTGTGAATTTCCTGTCCATATCCCTTGTACATTTTTTCATCAGGTTTTAAAATAAACTAGACTTTATTATTCTAGACACTAAATCCTGTATTTATTTTTCTTTCTGGATTTTACTTGTATCTTTAGAAGAAGGGCTTCTTTACTAGTCAAAATTGTTAAACATATTATTCTGTGTTTCACACTTCGGGTTTTTATGTTTAGGGGTGTGTATATAAATGGTATGAAGTGGGGACCCATTTTTTCCCCACAAATATACAGATCCAATTTACCTTACCCTGTTTATTCAGTGTTTACCTATTCCATCCTAATTTGAAATGCCACCTTTATCATATAAAATCCTCATAACACTCATGGTTAAATTTTCACATATTAAATTTGCAATATTAATGACTCTGTTCTTAGACTCTGTCCTGTTGATCTATTTGTCCATTTCTGCCAGTACCACACTGCTTTTTTCCTTATAGTTGCAGAATACACATTGGGGCCTGGTGCTATGGCTTATACCTGTAATCCCTGCTATTTGGGAGGTTGAGGCAGGAGGATCACTTGAGGAGCCCAGGACTTTGAGACCAGTCTGAGCAACATAGCAAGACCCTGTCTCTAAAAAGCAAAAATACACATTGAAAATAAATACACTGGAACTCCCTCTTTGACCTTTCTCAAAATTGCCTTGGGTATTCTCACGTTTACTCATCTTTGTGAAGTTTACAATTTGTCAAGTGCCATGAAAAATCTTGCTGGGACTTTGGATCAAATCACCTAGGTTAACTTGGGGAGCATTTTTTCATCTTTACCAAGCTAGCTCTTCTCCCTATTTGTGACTGAGCTCTTTGTTTCTGTGGCCTTTAATAACAGGATGTACCTTTTTTTTTGGGTTGGCACTTGAATTAGGGGTATTGACCAGTATTGACCTCTAGATTGGGCACAGCTCTGAAGGGCACCACAGAGGTGAGTGTTTGGCAGGACAGGGGCACTGGGAGGGTGTACAGCTGGGGTAGGAAAGGGTATGAGCAGGGAAGGACAGTCAGGGAAGAGGCCTGTGGTGTTAAGAGGCCTCCCACTTGTGTCTATGGGTTGTGGGACATCCCTGGGGCAGTGAGGTCAGCTGTCTGTGTTGGTGGAGGTTGCTGAGCCCAGACCCATGTGTGGGGTTGTGAGCAAGAGACTATGTGGCCCCAACCAGGGCCTGAGAAGAAGATAAAGAACAAGATTGTGCAGTTGAGGATGGCATGCACCAGGGGAGGAGGTGAAAAGCAGTCATTTGCAAGGGAATTGGGTTGAAGGGAGGTGCTGGTTTTCTCCTTGGACTAGTGGGTGTGAGGTTTTAGGGTGAGTAGCACCCTGGCCTCTGAGATGAGCAAGGGGCATGGTGAATGGGCAGAGAGGAGCATCATTGGCCATAGGGACCCTCCTTCATGCTTCTGATTTCTGCAATGACAGGTGCAAGCCACTGTTGTGGGACTCTTGGCTGCTGTGGCTGTGCTGCTGTTGGGTGCTGTGTCCAAGGAGGAGTTCGACTTGGCCAAAGTGGGGTTGATGTGTGCCAGCAGCATCCTCACTGCCTTCCTCGTGGCCTTCGCCCTGGGTAAGCCCTACATCACTGTGTACCCCATCCAGTACCATCCCCCACCGCTCTGAGCCCCTACCTCAGGGTCCTTTCTGTTTTTAGCTCCTAAAGGTAAGGGGGGGCTATTAATGCGGCCAGCGTGCATTCCTAGAGAGAGTTGGGCTTTCCTGCTTCACCCTCTGCTGTGTGGAGGCCTGGCTGTAGCTCTGCAGATCCCCCTGGCTATCATTCTCCCAGGCTGAGGTCTGATGCTGTCTGTCTAGACAACCAGCCTGCCGGTCTGTGGGCACGTACTGCACATGCCTCACAGACTGATGTGCAGGCCTGTGATGGGCCCTGAAGGCTGAAGACATACTAGGGACAAGGCCTCTGTTTGAGCTTAAAGACCACCTCTTCAGAGAGCCCTTTTTGACATGTCTTAGTTCATTTGGGCTGTTGTAACAGGACACCCCAGGCTGGATTCTGGTGAAGTCCCTCCATGGGTTGCAGGTGGCACATTCATGAAGGCTCCACCCTCATGATGTAATCACCCCCCCAAAGGCCCCACCTGCTTATATCATCATGGAGGGGGGAGTATTTCAACCTATGGATTTGTGAGGACACAGCGTTTGGTCCACAGCACCTCTGTCTCACAAGCACCCTCCTCCTCTCTCCCTTCCCAGGGCCACTGTGCTCTGCTGTGAACTTTTTTTTTTTTTTTTTTTTTTGAGACAGAGCCTCAAGCTGTCCCCCTGGGTAGCTGTCCCCCTGGGTAGAGTGCTGTGGCATTACAGCTCACAGCAACCTCCAACTCCTGGGCTCAAGCGAGTCTCCTGCCTCCGCCTCCCAAGTAGCTGGGACCACAGGCGCCCACCACAACGCCCGGCTATTTTTTGGTTGCAGCCGTCATTGTTGTTTGGCAGGTCCGGGCTGGGGATTTGAACCCGCCACCTTAGGTGTACGTGGCTGGCGCCTTAGCCGGTTGAGCTATAGGTGCCGAGCCTCTGCTGTGAACTTTTGAAGTCCTCTCTCAGTCTTGCCTCCCTGCTAGAATGTCAGCTCCTGGTGGGTGGACCTGCAATTACTGCCCTGCCATCTGCTGCTCCTGCCACACACCTAACATAGCAGGTGCTTAGCGTGTGTGTGTAGTGGGTGAGAGATGTGACCTCCCTCTTGGGGACCCACATGCTGGTTGGAAAGCACAGTTGCCATGTAGTGGCCCCCTTCGTGACTCCATAGGTGCTGGATGTCTGCAGTGTGCAAGGCACGTCCAGGGCTACGAGGATACACTGAGAACAAAGTATACAGGATTCCACTTTTTATGTGTGTATTCCAGTTGAGATGCAAACTGTAACAAACTCATGAAGGCACAGAAAAATGTGAGCAAGTGCCCAGGCCTTCTCTGGTCAACACTAAACTAGCTTTTGTCTGGTCTTGCCTTATTTTAGTATCTTGTTTCAGTTACCTCAAGTGCGTGTTCTTACACTTGTGTATGGTCTGTTCCCCCACCTGACAAGCCTTGCCCCTGATGAGGACAGAGCCTTTTGATTATTGTTACTACTTAAACCAAGGCTAGGCCTATAAATAGCTCCCAAATGATTGCTCAGCAAGTGTACTTTATTCTGGTTCTCTTCTGGATCATGTGCTGCATGTGGGAGAGCTCAGCAGCATGAACATTTGAACATATCTCGGTTGTCCAGAAACACCACCAGTGTTTCACTGTGGGGCATCAGTGTGGCTGTGATGTCATTGTAGCGGTTTCTGATAGGTGCCCCGAACCACTTGCATCCTTTATGTGGTTCCTGTGGATTGTCACAGGCTCACAAGCCAAATTGTACAAACTCAGATTCAGGTAGAACTGGCATTTCAAAAGGAAATGCAGGACCTGTGACTTAGTCACAAGATAAGTCAGGGGCTGGCTGATGGTGCCAGCTTTACGGTGGTATCGAAGGGATGGTTGTAATTATTTTTTGAGTTACGGGGTCCTTGTTAAAGTGTGAAGATGTCAATAGCCAGGATGGAGTGTCTTCTTAAAGAACCAAGTGAGTCTGCTGACTCAAATCCTAGGCAGTGGATAGGGAGCCAGAAGAATGACCGCACATGACTCTCCCCTTCAGAACAATGAGTCAGAACAGAAAGGATACCCTCTGGAGGCATGGCTGCCATGAGGATGCACCTCTTAGGTATCTAGTGTCATTCCCTGAGATCCTTCACCAGTTGCTCTCGAAAGCGACATGCTGCTTCCCCGTGCCCAATGCCAACACTGCCTGGTCCCACCAGAGACATGGGTCCCCCAAGGGTCCCTCTGGCAGTCTGGCTGAGCTTGCCTAGAACCACACTACAGTCAAGGATGCATTCTGTCTCCCCTCTCTTTCCCCTGGGCCCAGCTGCATCGAGGTTCCTCCCTGTTTTCCCTGACAGGCTTTGTCCCTAATAAATCTCTCACACAGCTGATTCCACTTGGCATCTGTTTCTTAGATAAGCCAAAGAAGCACGAGAGGCCACTTAGCCCTTGGGGGCTCCTGCTGGTCAGAGCATCTTTGGAGCCCTCCATGCTATGTGGGGCTGTGAGCTTCCTGTAGTTCCAGGTGATTTGGGAGCCCAGGAGCCACAGGCCAAGTCACAAAAAGGAGTCTAGCTCTCCCAGCCTTCTAAGGCCTCCAGCGTACAAGGAAAAGCTCTGAAATCCAGGTAGCCTGGCTCCACATCTAGGAGTGGACAAAGGCAGGTTCATGGTTAGCCTGGCAACCATCTGCCAGTCCCGTGTCAGTATTATGTACCCTGTGCCTTCTCAGGGCTGTCTGGCTCCCTGGGATTTGAGTCTTGTCTCTGTCCTCTTTTTCTGCAGGAGTACTAATGGTCTGTATAGTGATTGGTGCTCGAAAGCTCGGGGTCAACCCAGACAATGTTGCAACACCCGTTGCAGCCAGCCTGGGAGACCTCATCACACTGTCCATTCTGGCTGTGGTTAGCAGTTTCTTCTATGGACACAAAGGTAAGGATGGCTTCAAGGAGGATGGGCCTTGGGGCAGGTCACCACCAAGGCTGAGTGGAAACTTTTGCACCCAGCCCTTGTGCTGTGGCTTGTAATGTGTCCC
The DNA here is from genome assembly GCF_000181295.1 of Otolemur garnettii. NCBI lineage: Eukaryota > Metazoa > Chordata > Mammalia > Primates > Galagidae > Otolemur > Otolemur garnettii. The sequence goes on from NW_003852702.1 coordinate 609,547, forward strand.
CCAGATTTCACATGTTGAAAGCATAATCCCCAACATGGCAGTGTTGAAAGGTGTCTGGGGTAATGAGTGAATGGTTATTGTGGGAGTAGAACCGGTGGCTTTCTAAGAAGAGGAGGAGCTCTGGGCATGTTAGCACACTCACCTCCCCCCCCCCAACGGGATGGCCTCTACCACCCCAGGATTTTGCAGAGAGTCAACACCAGCAAGAAGCCCTCACCGGGTACCACTGTTTGCAGGTGCCCCTTCTTGACCTGGCACCTCATCCTCCATAACAATGAGAAATTTCTTTTCTTTATAAATTAACCAGTTGCAAGAAGTTCTGTGATCAGAAATAGAAAAGGGACTAAAATGGTACCAAGGGGAAAAGGGGAAAATGGTACCAAGTAGCGGAGTATTGCTAATGCCAACCTTAAATAATGAGATTAGAAAATATGATTCAGTATAAAGTTTATTCAAGCTCAAAGCTTGAGAATGAAAGTGGGATTTTAAGGAAAAAAGAAGAGATAGTTCCTAAGTTGTTAATAAGAATTTACATAAAATAACAAAAGCTACTGATTGGCTGTATACATTGTTCATATCACAAATTCTAAGACCATGAAGATAATGGGTAGGCAGTCCCTAGACATGGGTTTTGGGGTGTGACTGAAGTCCCACACTCATGTCTTTCTGGGTCTGATACACTTTGCATTCCTCACATAATAACTCAAGAATGCTCTGAGTTTTTTTTTTTTTTTTTTTTCTTATTCCTCTCCTTTCCATCAAGATATTTCGAGGAAAGCATTGTAGGTGAACACAGATGGTTTGGGCTCCTTTTATATTCAGAAGCTTAATCTTGTGTTGTAGGAAGGCTCATTCCCAGATAGTCCTCTCCCATGTGGTGGTGTGGGAAGAAGATATGTCTCAGTGAATAATTTTAAGAGCACCAAAAGCTGATGTGATTGTCATCACACGTGGCAACAGTGAGACCTCAGTTAAGTCAGCGTAGTCTTTGGAATACTGTGAGTTTAGTTTTGTCTGAAGTAAAAGCGTGAGAGACATATGGTAGAAATATGATGCACATTGGATTATAATCACAAAGAGAATTTGTATGCCAGAATGGTGAGGGGAAAAAAGCTATCCCAGCCCGGAGTCAACTAAAAACATCATGAAGAAAATTAAAACCTGGTCCTTCTTTAGAAACTTCTTGTAGCTTAGAAATAATTCTGGATAGAGTCCAGATTATAGGAATGTAATGAAAACTCGAAAGCAATGGTCAGGGCTAGAATCTAGTATCAGGGGTCCTGAGGCTGATCTTCTGACATAATTTCTCTCCTTGAGGTTCCCCATTTCTATCAAAGATTATACTTAGTAGGACCAACTTACTTGTAAAATAAGTCATGGATGTTTTACATGGCCTGATTATTTGCATAAAGTGTGACAAAGAC
>NW_003852702.1:610990-634066 GCF_000181295.1 Otolemur garnettii
TGAAGTCCCACACTCATGTCTTTCTGGGTCTGATACACTTTGCATTCCTCACATAATAACTCAAGAATGCTCTGAGTTTTTTTTTTTTTTTTTTTCTTATTCCTCTCCTTTCCATCAAGATATTTCGAGGAAAGCATTGTAGGTGAACACAGATGGTTTGGGCTCCTTTTATATTCAGAAGCTTAATCTTGTGTTGTAGGAAGGCTCATTCCCAGATAGTCCTCTCCCATGTGGTGGTGTGGGAAGAAGATATGTCTCAGTGAATAATTTTAAGAGCACCAAAAGCTGATGTGATTGTCATCACACGTGGCAACAGTGAGACCTCAGTTAAGTCAGCGTAGTCTTTGGAATACTGTGAGTTTAGTTTTGTCTGAAGTAAAAGCGTGAGAGACATATGGTAGAAATATGATGCACATTGGATTATAATCACAAAGAGAATTTGTATGCCAGAATGGTGAGGGGAAAAAAGCTATCCCAGCCCGGAGTCAACTAAAAACATCATGAAGAAAATTAAAACCTGGTCCTTCTTTAGAAACTTCTTGTAGCTTAGAAATAATTCTGGATAGAGTCCAGATTATAGGAATGTAATGAAAACTCGAAAGCAATGGTCAGGGCTAGAATCTAGTATCAGGGGTCCTGAGGCTGATCTTCTGACATAATTTCTCTCCTTGAGGTTCCCCATTTCTATCAAAGATTATACTTAGTAGGACCAACTTACTTGTAAAATAAGTCATGGATGTTTTACATGGCCTGATTATTTGCATAAAGTGTGACAAAGACAGTGAATATCCACATAGGTTCTTTGCTGGAACTTTATAAGAAATTCTGGATTAGACTTTTGAAAGCCTCAAGGCTGGATAAGCCTAGGATTCACCATCAGACTGTGCCTGTGATACTTGTACGGATTGGGTACATTTCACTCTTCTCAACATTCCAAGATATCCTGAGGTTCCTGAGCCTGTCAGAAAGCCACATTCTTTACCTACTACATGGTCAGGAGCCGTGTAGATGAAGCACCAAGTCAGTTTTTCCAATGGACTTTTTTCAGCTCTGTGATGTCAACTTCAATTCCTCAAAACAGGCTGGTTATACCTGAGAATGTGCTATTCTAGTCAAAGCTTTAGCAGAGTAACCAGATCTCCAGTTGTGTCCTGTTATAAAAGACAACTGGTTCTTGTCAAACTTATGGAAATAAGAATACTAATGAAACTAGTTTCTAGATTTTTGAGAAACCAGGTAGAGAGAAAGATAAATGTTTTGTTCTTATTCACACAAGTATACTTCCCCCAATTGCTGTAAGGTATAAGTAGCTCCAGAATTTTCTTGACTCTGGTAAAAAATATACATAGATACTTTATGAATTACTCGCTTTCAGGTGCTTTATTATAAGCCACAGAAAATGGACTAAGACACCACTGTGGCATTCATAATGAAATTAATTTCTTATAGTCTCAGAGGCTGGGAAGTCCAAGGTCAAAAGGCTGAATATGGTGAGGGCTTCTTGCTGGTGGAGGCCCACAGAGTCCTGAGGCTGCACACGGCATTGTGTGGCAAGGGGCCTGAGTGTGCTGGCTCAGGTCTCTGTTTCTCTTTTTATAAAGCCACCAGTTCCCCCCGCCATGGGTAACCCACTAATCCATGAATGGATTAACCCATTTATGAAAGCAGTGCCCTCGTGATCCAATAACCTCTTAATCCTCCCACCCCAACTTCAATATGGTTGGGGATCAACACATGAAATTTGGGAGACATATTCATTCTGGCTCGGCCTCCACACAATCCCTGTCATTTTCCCATGCACAGTACACATGTTTCACCTTCATAGCCCCAAAGCCTTAACTTGTTTCCCATTTTCTCTCTGAAAAGGGAAAGTGAAATCTTTGTAGCTTAAGTGAAAAACTTGTAATCTTTAAATCTGGCCAGATTCTGAAGCTTGGTTCAATTGGCAAATCTAAATTTTCCTCTTGAGTGATCAAAATTCCTCCTACTGAGTCTTTCTGGTCATTCCACAGGAAACTCTAAATTGCCCCCATCATCCTTCTGTAGCTGGGCTTTCTTCCACAGGCTGAGACTGGCCACATATGGAGTAGGAGTAGGGCCTGAGGCTGGTCTGTACACATCCGTGTACCCCAGCAGGGATGAGATGGGTTGGGGAGGGCAGCAAAGGGCACGTGGTGACAGCTGCTCAGGAGGTGCCCTAGAATATGGACTTAGGGGGTTGGGAAATTATCCATTTTTATCCTTTGGCAACTGAAGCAGACAAATAAAACAGCTGTGATTTGGAACATGCTATGGGGCAGTGGGGCCCTTTCTGCCCCAGCTCTGGACCATCTCCTTGCCATCCCTGGTATTGCCTGTCAATTCCAGTATTTAATCATCAGGCAAGGTCTCAAAGTTCACATAGGTGGCAATGAAGATCTGTAAAGATCAAATAAGATGACCTAATTTGAATTTAAAGCCAAATGAATTTAAGACAAGAAGATTTGTATATGGGTGAATTATTTGAGTAAGTTTCTCCAGGCCGTGTCTCTCAGCTCTATGTTGTACCATATGCTTATTCCCATGTATGACTGAGCACTTAGACATTAAATCACCGCTGGATGGCTCACCTCCCCAGTAAGACTGTGAACTTAATCTGTGGTGCATTCTGGGACTGGTCCAAATTAGAGAAATCTTCACAGACTGAGGACTGAGCAGGTGACAGTGGCATCTGCTCGGGGTAGATGGGCATCCAGTTTGCCCACTGGGGAAGTGTGCATTACCATGCAGAGAAGAAACTGAGGCAGGATCTCTGCAGGGGCTGTGAGTGGTCGTGGAAAACTTGGAATGGACTCAAAAGTATCCCAGAAGGAGTTGCTCTGGCAGGCTGCTGTTTTCCAGCGCATTTGAGGCCACTATGTAGAGCGAGCTGCGCCTGCCTCCTGTCTCCTGGGATGGCACAGAGGCTGGTCACCATTGCCGCAAAGTACTTGGGCACCTGTGGCAGAGGAACAGACGTGATCCTTTAGTACAGAGAAGGAAAGAGGGGAGAGGAATGTTCTTAAGTGATACTGCCTGGGGAGGGAGGGCGTGGGACACAGACTCATGCCTGGGCACCCCTGAGATTTGGGCCCCTTGGCAGGTGAGCCAAGACTGAGGGTGAGAGGACTATCCTCGGAAGCCAGGGTCTTATTCTGTTTGCTTGAGGAAGGCGAGACTCATACATGGAACACAATACAGGAAGGGGAAGGAGGGGAATATATGAGGTTCCCCGGGGGGTCAGCCTGGCCTGCCTCCAAGTAACAGTTGACCAATCCCAACCCCAGTCCTTCTTTGCTCTCCTACTACCAGTTGAAAAAGAGGAGGTGGGGGCATGCGAAGATACCGTCCTAGCTGTGATTGGCACCTTATAGGAGATGCAGGTGCCCAGGAGGTCACCTTGGACTGGCCTCATCTGCAGGGCATGATTGGCATCCCATAGCCACTTTGGCTTTCTGCAGACCTGGGGCAAAGCCTTGGCTTGGCTGTGTTTCTTGGGAAGCCACCGCTTTGTGCTTGTCTCCTCCTGGTGCCTGTCTGGGAAGGGCTGTTGCAAGCATGAAATGAGGTCATGTGTGAAATGCTGAGCACAGTGCTGGCACAGTACATCCCAGAGATGGTATTGCTCAAACCGACGGGAACATCTGAGTGGTAAGAGATGGAGCAGGGTGCTAAATTTATGTGGGAAAATGGCAAAAATGTCAGAGAAGTGGAGGTGAATGTGGCAGGAATAGAGGACAGAGAGGAGCTTTCCTAGTTGCTTAATGGGATGGTGAAGGGTCCCATTGGAAAGTGTGGTGGGTGGTACTCTGTGGTGTACATGTGCCACGTTTTATCAATCCACTCCTGTGTTGGGGGCACTTGGGTTGATTTCACATCTATCTGGGTGAGGAAGTGACTCAGGCTGCACAAAAGCAAATCCATGTAACAGAAACGATTGTACCCCCACAATATTCTGAAATTTAAAACAAAGGTGGGTGGGGAATAAAGTGTGGTGGGGCAGGAGTTTCCTCAGACTTCCAGTGTCCTTCACTCCCAGCCTGCCTTTCCCCTGGGCAGCCCAGGGCCTTCCTCAGTCAGGCCTGCCCCCTGCATTGTCCCATGAGCTATGTGTGTCCCCTCTCTTTATGCAGACAGCTGGTTTCTGATGCTACTGGTCTGCATTGGCTTTGTGGCTCTGATCCCCCTGTGGGTCCTCATCGCCAAGCAGAGCCCACCTATCATGAAGATCCTGAAGTTTGGCTGGGTCCCCATCATCCTGGCAATGGTCATCAGCAGGTACGCTGGGTCAGCGCCACCCACCCTCTGCCTCCTCCTCTCTGAGTACCACAAAGCCCTGGGCATGGGTGATACTCAGTGTCTGGGAGGTTGGGGTCAGCAGTGAAATGTGGGAACCCCCAGTACTGCCTGGGTCATACCTTGCTGTTTTGATATTTCTCTTTCACAACGAACCCTGGGGCTGTTCCTTCTAAGAGAGGCCACCTTGTTCACAAGTGCCAGAGCAGTGGGAAGCCAGGCGGAGCCAGAGCTGGGAGGGTCAGATTAGGGCTCCAGACTCCAGGGCCCTGCTCCACATGGTGGTGCCATGGGATCTGGCCCTCAGTCTAACAGCTGCCAGAGCTTTGCTGTTCCATCCTCGTTTCGGCAGGGTCTCTGTTACTCACACACGCCAGGTGAGAAAATAGCAAAAATGTCAGAGAAGTGGACTGTCACTGTCCACGGCATGGCTGCTGTGGGATAGTCTCCTGGACCCTTTGGCTTTCCACCCTCAGCCTTGCTCGTGAGGTCCCTTTTCTGCTGGCAGACTGTGATGGGGCCTCCCCAGTTCACTCTGATGTGTTTTCCTGGCTCTGACTCTCAGGGCGAAAAGGTTGCAGTGCAGCTGAGTGTGCTTCCAGAAGGCTCCTGGCCTCTTAATACAAATTGACCCAACTTCTCCAGGGCTCTGTGAAGTCCTAAGGGGTGGGAACACCTTTGCTAAAGCATAGCCTCCTGTACGGCAAGTGCAGCATTTCCCCAGAACAAAGGGTGGCACGAGGCGACACTTGTGCAGGTTGTGTTTTCACTAAAGAGCATCATTGTGCAGTTCAGGTGAGAGGCCTAGCCAGCTGTGTGGCCTCAAAAGGTAGTCGTTCATTTGTCCCAGAATGGGGTGGCATTCCCTGATAGCTTCTGGAGCAGCTGAGACTTGGAGCAGAGGTGGGGATGGAAAAGCCTGGTGAGGTGCAGAGGACAGAGGGCAACCAGCTTGTCTGCAGCAGATACTTGTGTAGGGGAAGGAGTGTCTGCCCAAACTGGGAAGCCAGGCCAATGGGGCGTCTGGTGCAGAGGTTTACAGGGATCCTGTGAGTGGAAACTCCCTGATTGTGGGACTGCCGTCTGCTCTCTCCCCAGTTTTGGAGGGCTGATTTTGAGCAAAACCATTTCTAAGCAGCAGTTCAAAGGCATGGCCATATTCACTCCCATCATATGCGGTAAGTATTGGAGAGGGCCCCTGGACTGGTTTGGACCTAAACAGCAGACTTCAAGGGCAGTTGGGCAGCTGAGCTGCAGAGGCTGTGGTGCTGGTTTTCTTGAGGTGGAAGGAGACCTGGGGAGGAAGTCCTGCACTCTGCTCTCGGCAGTGCTAATTTGGTTCGCCGTGGTGTCAGCAAGACTCCCACCCTCTGGACAGAACCAAATCCAATGTGTTGAAGGCCCAGAGTTTAACACAGGCTTGGCTGGCACCTGCTGACTGAGTGTGGCCTTCAGAGCTAGAGTGTTGGGCTCTTGTTGACATTAAAACTCAGACATGCACATTTAAAACTCTGGATTTCTGTCTTCTTAAAAATTTACAATACTGGGCTGAAGCTGATTCAGGGCCTGCATGTTCCAGTTTTCCCTAATCCTCACCATGCCCTGTCTTCATACACCTGACCCTCTTTACTTATTTACCTCCTAGGCTTAGACTCTGTGGGTGTTTGTGTTGTATCTCTTAGGCAAAGTTTGGCTTGGTATCTGGTGTCTGATAAGGCCCTGTAAATGGAACTGACCAGTTAGGAGAGTAACCAAATTTATTTCCCAGTTTGCTTGGTCCCCAGGACCTGACTTTCTGGGCCTGCAGAAACCGGCTTCAGATGCCCTTGGGCAGCCCCTGAGTGTCCACAGTCCCTCCCTGGCCTCCGTGGGGGACCATACCTTGCTCCTTGCATCAGGGCCACCCAGCACATGTGCACTCTGGCAGAGTCCCACAGGGCCTCCCTGTGCAATGAGGATCGCAGCAGATGGCGTGTAAGCTTGGAAGGATCTCCTCGGATGAAATCAGCAACTCAGTTTCCTTCAGGGACCAAGCACACGATTTGAATGCTTTAAGCAGCAGGGACACACAGCTAGTCATTAAGGAGTGGTGGGGAATTGGGCGTGCTGCAGAGCACATTGCTAATCTGAAGGGAGTGGTACCTGCCTGGCTCCAGCCAAGTGTTGCCTGGTGGAAATGTCAACTCAGAGTCACCAGAACTGGCTTGTTCAGAGAAGCTGAGAATCTGGAGTAAGGCCCCAACTTGTAAATGTTGCCACTTAATTTGAGGGCTTTTTCCCCTCTTTTTCTATTTAAATCACATATGGGCCAAGCAAAACATATCTGCAGCCATCCTCTGCCCGAATACCGTTCTTTGCATCCTCTAGAGCTGCCCAGGTGGTTGGTCTCTTCCCTGGAGGTCACTGGTGCACATGTGGCCCAGTTAGGGATAGCTATCCCTGGCACTGAGGACGTAGAATGTAGGTAACTCCCACCTCTGTCAGCCACCCCTAAGGAGAGCTGTCACGGGGCAGGCCCTGTTTTCTGCCAGCCCCTGCCTCTGCTCCCACAAAAGAGTTACTCAGCATGGTCTTTGTCAGCTGAGCCATCTGGCCTTGGCCAAGTTTGAAACCTTTACCTCACCCTATGGAAACCAAGAGCCTCATCCAGAAGCTTCAGAATTTCTGGGCCTCCTGACTCTGCTTCTTTGGGTCCGGTTTGTGTTCTGTCACATCAGTCTACACATGACCCCCAGCCTTCCCTACATTTCCTCGATGGACACTTGCTCCAGGTACCCCATGCATCCGTGAATGTGGGATTGTGCTCTAACATTCAGGGCCACCAGAGAGGGACTCACGTAGCTCACAAACTGAAATCATGCAACAGAAAATGTCTTCCTAGAAGCCCCCAGGGTACCCAGCATGACAGTTGCCCAGGGCACTTCTCTTGGGACTGGCCTGCTTTTGTCACCAAGTGATCATCTCTCTCTTCCCCTCCCCTCCCCTCCCCTCCCCACTCTTATCCGCTGTTTTCTTTCCTTTCCTTCCCACCTTGAGGTGAAAAAAATAGTTTTCATTTTCACAGATATTCCATCCTGTGGTCTGGGTCCTGTCCGTTCCTGCTACCTTGAGGTCTAACTCTTACTCAGAGGGGCTTACCATGCTCTTGTTAGACCTCTCCACCCCTTCATTGCTCTCCTTAATCCTCCCCTTCCTCCCTATCTCCCTCACTCCCTTTCTTCCTGGATTCCTGAATTCCCTCCCTCTAAGCAACAGATATTTATTGAGAAGCTACTTTGCCAGTCACACTTCTCTCCATTTAGGAGGTACTAGCTGTCAAGGTGATACAGTTGTTAATTCATTGCCACACTCAAGAGATCAGGGCCACCCTGACTTGGTGCCAAACAAGATCTGTGGTCACTGGGAGGGAAGGAAAAGATACCAATCAACCAAACAAGGCTTCCTGGAGGAAGTGAACTTAAAATAAGGGACTTAACCTCAAAGCTGTGGGGAAACCAGACGTTTTTTTCTCAACAGGTGTTGGTGGCAATCTGGTGGCCATTCAAACCAGCCGAATCTCCACCTACCTACATATTTGGAGCACACCCGGGGTCCTACCCCTTTGGATGAAAAACTTCTGGCCCAACCCGTGTTCCACTTTCTGTATGCCAGGTGGGTCTGGTGTTTTTAAACAAGTAAAAGTCGATGTTGTGGAGTATAGCAATAGATGCCTGATGTCTTGCACTAATCACCTTCCAGGCTCAGCTCCTCCTCCTGGAGACCTGACTCCCCAACCCTGCCTCTTGTCCATTCAGGCGTTCAGATATTTATTGAATGTCCATCAGGCACTGGATAACAGGTTACAGTGGGGAAACAGAAACAGCTGATTTGTTGCCCTTAGAAGCAGATAGACACAAAACAAATGAGTGTGTAATTACAAATTGTGGTATGTTCCACAAGGGAGAAGTGCAGGGTGCAACAAAACAAGGAGAGGAGATCCTCAGCCTGGGAGGGAGAGGAGAGCTCCTGCCCCTGGCCACAGATTTTTCTGCAGCATTTGGCTGAAGTAATTGCTGTGTAAAAGTTCTCTGCTACCTCTTTCCTGGATCTTAGGCTAAAAACTATGGAGTCTTTTTTTTTTTTGTCCATTCTTATCAACATTTCTGGGTTGCTGATGTCTCCAGGACCCGGTCCGTACAAAACAGACAATTCAGAGAACTCACCACTATGTTGTTCATTGCTTCCTGAAGTTCCTAGCCAGCCTGCCTTCTCTCTCTACCTTTCAGAATCTTCTTACGTTTGTTTTATGTATAATGTTCATGGTTTTTACTTATATTTAGTGGAAGGAAAGGAGGAAGTGTGTCTTTCCCAGAAATGAAAGCCCCCATTATATTTCTCAGTGGTCATTTACGAACAGCAAGGCTATTTATTTTTCTGTTGTAATTTGTGTGCCAAAGCATTTTACTAAATTCCTATTGTTTTCATAGTTTTCCTATAGATATTCTTGAGTTTTCATGCCAGCTGCCAATAGTAACTTCTTCTAATAGTTTTGCTTCTATTTTAAAGTTTCTTTTTTAATGAATCTTTTTATTCCTCATTTCATTTCTCATCACAAATAGATCTTGATGTTCTTCTATGTTCTTGCCACCTCTCTCTACATACTGGTTTATGGTATGTCTTAGCTTCTAAGCACCATAAGATATTTTCTCCTTTTCCATATTGTTTTGGTAAAATACATTCTGTTAACTCAAGGGGCATATGGAGGCCTGTGTCCTTGGAGCGCCTTTTCTGTTTGAGAAATCAATTGTATCCACAAGTATAGTTTTTTATTTTTTTTAAGTATGGTTGCATCAGGGTGAATCGCATGAGTGTGAAGAAAACCTAGGGCTCACTAATGTGGCACACTTGTGCTGGCAGGGCCTGCAGGCATCTGTGAGGAAGGGGCTGCCTCTCCAGATCCCTACTGTCTACGGTGGGGCTGTTCCTCCACACTCCCAAGCTCTTACCCACCTAAGCCCCTTGTGTGTTCTCTTTCTTCTGCCCAGGGCCCTCTGCCTCAAGTGCATACCACAGCTAAAGTGTCACCTCCAGGTGCTCACCCCTGCTCAAGCGCACTTCACACTCTGTCCCCCTACCTTGGAGGATAATCCTCATAGGACTCAGCACACTTCACAATGACCTTTCTCATTTATTTCTGCTTACATGATTCTTGCTTGACTCTCTTCCCTGAAATACCAGCCCCATGAGGAAAGGGGCAAGACTGTATCCCCATCTGCCACATAGCAAGTGCCCAGTAAACATGTGCAAAATGAATGAAAGAATGAGTGTGGATGCCTCTCTGAGACTGTCACATACCAAGGTGGCCTCAGCTACTAGGCAGGCCATACAAACTTCTCAATTCTATTTCTTCCAGAAATCAATTCCATGTCAGCTCGAGTCCTGCTCTTTCTGGTGGTGCCAGGCCATCTGATTTTCTTCTGTGTCATCCACCTGGTGGAAGGTCAGTCAGTCACAAGCAGCAAGACCTTTATGGTACTCTACCTGCTAGCGGGCCTGATCCAGGTAAGGATGGCTGCAGCCATGGAAGACAGCTGCTTAGTCAGCTAAGTACTCTGTTCCCTGCTCTGGTGAGATGCTGAGCAGGCTGGACTGAGGTGTGATGGGGTTCCTGGGAAGGCAGGGCATAGTCTAGACACGGAGGCTACTGCACACCATATACTACAGCTTGTGGACTGCATGCTGCACCCTGCACAGGGCACACTACATGCTACACACCACATGCTGCACACTCACCCATCAGGGCGAGAAGAGGAGCAGCCTTGAGGATGCAGCATGTTCCCATGGAGCAGAGTGACGAGTGGATCCAGTGGTCACTGCCTCACACATGGCAGATGGACAGGGCCCAGGCCCTTGCCAGGGGAGCTGCTATGTCTCGCGTCGGATTTGGTCAGGGCTGGACAGCAGTGAGGGTGGTGGGCAAGGAAATTAAGCTGCTGCCTACTTTGGGAAGGTATTGAGCAGACTTTCTGCTGAGACCACAGCTGGCTGATGTCCTCATGGGCCTGGGGCTTTTGCAGGGAGTGCTCTGGACACTGGTGGGGAGTTGTATGAGTGCGGTGTCGATGCTGGCATTTTATGCTTTCCCCAAGATCATGGCATTTGTACCTGCAATATGTTTCTGACTCCAAAGGATAGGATTCATAGAGTCTAGGAAACCCTCAGACTCTAGCTAGGGAGGATGAGGGGTCTGGGGTCAGCCTGGACAGGGGACCTAGGAGCCGTGAGACCTAGCCAGGGCTGTGTGAACTACCCCATGACACCTTCAGGAAGAACTAACCACTCGAGCTCTGAGGGAAATGGGCAAACCCAGGTAGAAGTCCCAGTGAGGTCCAGGAAGGAGGGGCTTGTATGGCAGAGAGAGATCCCGCTAGGGACTGGCAGCAGGTGTGTTTAGGTGGAGGTAAGAGAGTGCAGGTGAGGCCATCTTCTATAGCACCAGTTCCAGGAGAAGCCAGAAGAAGGGGAATGGCTGGAGTTCACATGTTCACTTTGGTGACTGCCCCTGAAACTCAGAAGTATTCCTTGGCTATCCTTGGCTTTCTGATTTGGTCTTCTTCTGAATCTGTTTCCTTTTACAACAGGTGACAATTCTCCTGTACCTGGCAGAAGTGATGGTTCGGCTGACTTGGCACCAGGCCCTGGATCCTGACAACCACTGTATCCCCTATCTCACAGGACTGGGGGACCTGCTGGGGACTGGCCTCCTGGCACTCTGCTTCCTTATCAACCGGTAGCTGAGGGGTATATTAGAGCTGGATGGCATCCCAGATCTGGCATCTGGACCTCCCTAACTGGGCCCAGCTGGCCCCAGTGGCGCAGTGGAATTTTCTCTTACACCAACGTGATGCAGAATGCAGTTTCTCCCTTGCTGGGCCCTTGGCATGGCTGACCCCTGGCCTCTACAGTAGCCTTTTGTCATTGTGCTAAGGAGATACACACACACCTCAGCTCTGCAGTTGGTACTTATGTCTGTGACTGAGCCCTGAAGTCGTTAACATGGTGGTGAATTTGTCAGTGTGAGCGTATGTCCATGTGCTCTGTGTGTGCATATATGAAGAGTGGGGTGTTCCATCTTGAGCAGCCAAGGGCATGTCCAGTGTGCTTTGCAAGACGTCTGCCCCTTTCTAAGATGTGCAGCCCAGATTGGGTTAGAGCAGGAAGGAGCTCCTTTCTGTCCTCAAGCCTCAGGACTCTCAAGCTGTGGCTTAACTACAGTCTTTGTCAGGTTCAAGGTCCCTAGGCACCTCTGTTGCTAGGCCCTGAGAATGTGTGCAGCCTCCCCGGGGCGGGGGCCTTGCCTGCCACTTCATCTTCTTCCAGCATTTAATCTTGTCACTGCTTTCTTTTTGTTTTCCTTTTTTCTTTTTCATTAGCAGAAACCTCTGTTTAGATTTAGTTGAGCAAAGAAGTTAAAATAAAGCATTGATTATATTGTACTTGGCCTTTCACGTCTTTGAAGATGATTAAAGCACCCATGAGGCTTGTGGTCTGTAGGTAACAAAAGCCTCTGGCATTCTTCCAGTGCAGTGTCTCTCAAAGTGTGGTCTCCAGCCTAGCAGCACCAGTGTCACCAGGAAATTTGTTATAAATGCAAATTATCCCACCCCTAGGCCTGCCAAATGACTATCTCTTGGGGCAGAGCATCTGTGGGTTTAATAAGCCCAGCTGCCGATTCATTCTCAGGTACCCCCAAACTGAAGCCTCTACTCCAGAACTTCATCTTTGAAGTGTGTCCACTTTCTGTTTATTACTTACTCCTCATGACAACTTTGGCCATGGTTGGGCCTTCAGATTATTATCTTCATTCAACAAATGTTGATATAGAACCTTTTGTATCATTTGTCAGTATCCCCGAAGGAAAGTGATGGTGTGCTAAGGGGGTAATAGGGCAGAGTTTTGTCAAAGAACCAATTATAATTGGGAAAAATTGTTGGGAACAATGCCCCCCCCAGCACCCTGGGGCCAGACACAGTGGGAGGGCTATTACCAGGCATTCACCTGGCCTGGAGAGTAGTTGGGGTTGGGGCTGTAGGGAGAGGACTCTAGTAAAGGTACAGAGCTAATACAGCTTGTTGCCTGGCAGAGAGAGCCAGGGAAATGAATACCACAACCTCTTTCTCTGTCCACTCTTTTATGTCCTGCCAGTGACTCCCATTGCCCAAATTCAGCCAGAAATTCAATGGTTGGGTAGGGTAGCCTCTTCATGGTCCATAGAGGTTGCAGCTTCTTGGGCTGCAGAGCCAGGGGAGGGTGGTGATGGATCTGGAGGCAACTGGGAAATATTCAGCGCAACTACATGCCAAGGCTTGGGCTAGATACTAGGGATGTGCTGTGGGCACATCACTCAGCCCTGGCTCAGGCTCCTCTGGAGGAGACGATGTCACACAAATGAATGTTTCAAGTCTAGCTCCATAAGTCCTGCAAAAGGAAAGCACATGGTGCTTGAGAAGCACGCAGTAGGAGGAGCTGGGGTTTCTCAGGTGCTGTGTGGTCATGTTCTGTGCACTCAATATGCGTGAACTCAGAGGCTCTCAGTGACCAGTGTGGTGTATACTTTTATCACCCCCATTTGTAGGTGAGATGATTGAGGTGTGGTAAGGTTCTGTGGCTAGTGAGTGGTGGAGCCAGGGTTTGAATGTAGACGGTCGGGTCCAGACACAGGCTACATGTGTTGTGAAACAGAGGGGTGGCCCCTGACAGGAGCTCAGGAGGGATTTTTCATCAGGAAGTAGTGTTGAAGCTGAGATCCAGGGACGAGGAGGAATTGATCAAGTATTGACTGGAGAGGCTGGGAGCTGCAGGTAGGGGAGGTAGGGCATTTGGTGGGGGAAATTTATCATCGATGAAGAGGACCAGAGCAGAGGACACAGGACTTGAAGCTTTTTGCAATGTTTAATCGGCCAGTTAAAGAATGATCCTACAACACAGAGCCAGAGTCCTGGTGCTGTCAGACCGAGGAGTCCATCTGCCTGTCACCTGAGTCAATCAATGGAGAAGCAAATGAGAGATCAACAGTTTCGCTTTTATTTACAGAAAATTCAGTGATTCCAGAGAGCAACCGGGATACCTCAGCAAAGAACTGCTCTGCTCTCTCACTTCTCTTTGTTATTTTTATTCCTTTACAGTAACAAACATAGGTTACAAAGTCAGACTATCTCTTGCTTTCAAGGTGACTATATCACCACAGGATTCAGTCGGACTAAATTTATGGCCAATTACCACTTCACTGAGTGCACAGAGTACTCTGGGCCCTTTGGTTGGTGGCATGGAGTCCACTTCCCCAGCTTATCTATGACAGTGGGCCTTGAAAGCAAATAATGCCCAAGGGTTGGCTCATAGGCTAATCTGACCTTGCCAGGGCCTAGCCAGCAGTGTCCTGCATGAAATGGCCATTCAGGTTAACAGTGGCTGGTGACACTGGGCAGCGAAGCCGGAGAGTGTTACAGAAGGGAGAGTGTTTGTTAGTGTCTTAACGTTAAAGAGCAAAGCAACGAGACTAAAAGATGTCAGATATAGGGACAAGGGAGCTCTTGATGAGAACTACTGTGGAGGACTTACAGGGACTAGAGGCAAATTGGTGTAGGGACGAGGAGTGAGATAGACCTGACAAAACGGAAATACCAAGTACAGCAGAACCTCTGTAAGCTGACCACCCAAGGGACTTTAGTCCGTACACAAAGGTGCTCAGCATAAGGATCTAGGCCCACTGTGCTGATATGTATACATGGTACATGTTCAGTCCATGAAAATTACATCAACTTAAGGAGGTGTTCAGTGTAGGGAGGTGGTCATCTATGGAGGGTCTGTTGTATTTAAGTAAGTTTACTCTCCAGGGAAGGAGAGAACTTGGGTAGTAGGGGGGGAATTGTGGCAGAACTAGGAATATAAGTCACTTTCCACTCCCCCATGCAGTGATGTGACTATGTTTGTCTGCAGTGATCTCCACATAAAACTGCCAAGCCTGGTTATTGTATCTGAGGAAGAGAGAACATCCATAGAGAAGAACTGGCCCAGGGCACACCCCACTGCAGTCAAGTGGGTAGATACGAGAGGAGGGGCCACACTCTCACATGGTTTCTGAAAACCACCCACGGAAAGTATGATCTGTATTGACCCAGAGCTCAGAAAGTCTTCTCTTTGACTCTGACTGTGCATTTATTATTGTTGCCTTAACACTGCCCCCCACCAAAAAAAATGTGTTGATGTAAAATACCAATGACTTGATTATGCTTTGGGATCCATGAGCCAGGGATCTGAGAGCAGCATTGTATGGCGGCTAACCCCTGCTCCATGGTGTCTGCATCCTAAGCTAGAAAAGGGGAAGGCTGGAGCAATGCACGAGCTGGGGTGTGAAGTCCTCTGAAGGCTCATTCCCTCACATGACTGTTGATCTTGGTTTGGCTGGGACCCCAGAACACTGGGATGCAGCTTCCTCCACATGACCGTGTGGACTTCTTCCCATGAGGGCTGCTGGGTTGTAAGAGCAAATATCCCAAGAGAACCAGGCCAAAGTCCTTTCACCTTTTATGTGCTATTCTGGGAAGTCAAATCACATCCTTTTCCCTGCATTCTTGTTAGTCAAGGCAGTCACAAAGATCAAGTCAGACTCAGAGGAGGGGACACAGACACCATGAGAAAAGCCGTGTGGGTGTGGGAGATATCATTATCTGCCACATGGACTCATCCCTAAGGGACAGTAAGGTGTGTGGAGGGGCAGCAGTGGGGCAAGGGAGAGAGCAATGAGTCATGTGTTTCTCCTCCATGCTGATACTGGGACATACGCCTGAACTCCACTGCTACTGAGGAAGGAGAAATAAATCTTATATGTCTTAATGATCCTGAGAAAGACGCAGGAGCTGCTGAAGAACTCCTCTTTCAAAAATAAGAACAAACTTTACACTGAGCTAAAATAACCTTGAAAAGAAAAAAAAAGAGAGAGAGAGAGACTATGTAACAAATAACAGCACCCTGGATTTTTGAGAAATATAATCATTAAGGGCAGCTCCTATGGCTCAGTGAGTAGGGCGCCGGCCCCATATACCAAGGGTGGCGGGTTCAAACCTGGCTCTGGCCAAACTGCAATAAAAAATAGCCAGGCGTTGTGGCAGGAGCCTATAGTCCAGCTATTGGGGAGGCTGAGGCAAGAGAATTGCCTAAGCCCAAGAGCTGGAGGTTGCTGTGAGCTGTGACACCATGACACTACTGAGGGTGACAAAGTGAGACTCTGTCTCTAAAAAAGAAAAATGAAAGAAAGAAAGAAAAAGAAATAAAATCATTAACTCTTTGTACTCTCTGATTTTTTTTCTCTGCTAAATAAAAACTTTCCTTTAATCTAACATCTGTAACTGTAACTATGTAGCTGATATTGAGCTGAAGAAAAAAAGTATGAAAGAGTTTGGAAAGAACTCAGCATTTTACGCCTTGGGGCACCTGAGTTCTTGCTGGCAATTAAAGGTTCCTTCCTCTACGTTTTTGGTGTAAGTGTCTGTCGGTTTTAATTCACCATTTTCCTGCAACATTAGGACTCCATCTCTGGGTTAGAGACTTAGGCCTCAAAGATGTGAATTATTGATCTATTACTGGCTACTGGCATGAATCTTGGACTGTTCACTTGGGTTGTCTGTTTTGCTATTTTAGAAAGCAGACAGAAGGGCAGAAGATCAAGATGGGTAAATTGTTCTTTGGTGAAGGGTTTGGGGATGCATTTGACTTGTATGCTTGTATAGGGCGAGTGCCGAGGAGATCGGAGATGGGAAGTGAGCAAGGAACTTGGAGAAGAAGGTGAGGGTTTCCAGATGGACCCTTCCAGAAGTGAGTGTTGGTTTGGGAAGGGGTTCTGATTCCTTCCCAGTTATCATTTAGCAACACCGGCCTTAGATCGCTGCTTTCTGCAGGCCAAACTCAGATGTGAGGCAGGGGATGAAGAGCATGTTCCCCAAGCCTGGGCCTTTCAGACTGGGGTGCAGGTGTGGGACGGGAGAGTGGCTGCTACCACCTTTTTCGCCATAAAGGAAATAATACTAACATGAAAGTCAAGCACAGTTATGGGACATTACATGTCATGTACAGAAATGTCAGTTAAGTTCCTTTTAGTTGTCAATGACACAAGATAATGTTTCTAAAAGAGAAAAAGAATTTGTGTGACATAATATGGAGTGTCTCCTACAAGGAAAACTGGAGATAAGTGTGATGCATCCTAGAGTCTCTGGGGAACTGAGTGTCGGGGGCACCAGTGACAATTGCATCAGTGCCATTGTAACAAAGATTGATGAACTCTGACCTTCTGAAGGCTTTGAGTAACCCCCAGGATCAGATTCATAGAATATTGGGGTCCCACTGTTGTAGCTTGGCTGGGGTGGGGGCTCTTGGCTGAGAGTTCCATAAGATCTCTGGGCTGGGGAGCAGCCAATTCGGACATGCAGCTAAGGTTGAGAAGCACAGACCTAGAACCTTGATCCTACAGGTGTGACCCATGTGCCAGCAGCTTTTGTGCCCTTGTGGGGGCTTTTTGGAAATGCAGAATCTTAGGCTCTACAGTAGGAATATTGAATTGGAATCTGCACATCTCATTTAAGAAGCATTGAACTATACCTACTATTTTGAGAGCAGCAGCAGCAGGACTGGACTAGACTGATTTTTATCAATCTGGGTAGCATCACAGTTGTAGGACTTTGCAACATGCAGCTGCTCTGGCCCAGTCCAGGCCTGTCAGGTCAGAGTTCCTGGTCTTGGTTCAGAGCCTGGCTGCTTTGCACAAAACTCTGCAGGTCGTTGCTGATGGGGAAGTCAGGACTCATTGAAGCGAAGTGACTTACCCTCCACCCAGACCCAGCTCTGTGTGAGGGAGCCAGAAGTGTTTTCCTGTTTTGTATCCTTTTTCAACTGCATCTGTTAGAGTCTCCTGATCTCGAAGGAAGAAACTTCATGAGCAGGCTGATTCCTGAGAGGACAGGGAAAAGACATAGTGTCACTTCAGCTGCAGGATTTGATCAGTCATGCCTGATGGGTTCTCTGCTGAGCTTATTCCACAAACTGAGAGGGAAATGAGAGACATAAGAATGATTCAGCCAAGACCAGCACTTGCCAGCTGAGTTAGGTGAATCTGTCAGAGGTGACTCACTAGGGCACTTGCTTCTGGGTGGCCCAGGAATTTCACAGGAGCTTCTTGCATGCAGAATCTGCATTTGCCCATCCTGTAGTGTCTTAATTCCCCTCCTCTGAGCATTTCAAAGTTGGTGCATTGTGTCTTTGCCTGTTCTCAGTGAAACACATCAGGCTAGGTGCTGGTCAGTCTCTGCTTCACGTTAATGATATTGCAATGCTCACTGGGTTGGGGATGTTATTATTACGATTAGCTAAAGAGCCTTAAAAGACAACCAAAGCAGCTCTAAAGCAGGCAGGGCCAGTTTAAGCCAATTAACAAATTATTACAACAATTTTGCCAGCACTCTAGGCTAGCACAGTGTTTTTGTTATCTGATGGGAAGCCTGCATTTTTCCTCAGAGATGGATGCTTCTGGGTTTTGCTTATTGAGCCAGATTAACATTTTAATGGATTTTGTGTGAGAGTACCAGGATCTGATAATGCTTTTTTTTTTTTTTTTCTCTTTGTCTGTGCAATAAACACTTCATATTCCCCTGTCATGGCCGGTGCACCATTCGTACGTACACACCAACTCTACCAAACTCAGTCCAGCTTCACAGCATTTATCTTGAAAGATGTTGAAGATACCTATTTCCCGTATTCTGTTCACAAGAGTAGCCATAGTAAATAACCGTTTGTAGCAAAGAAAATCTGGTGTTACGAACAGAATGAAGAATAAAAGCTGCCCTAAGGCAGTAGTATCATTTGATCACTGTTCATCCAAAACAATTGCGTATATTTACCTTTTGAAGTATTCCATGAAGTTGTTCTATTTAGAGAAGGCTGATTCACACTGCTGATCATCCATGGTTCTCCTTCAAAGAGGCAGTTGTTTGTACTGTGAAACATTGTCAGCGGCTAAGTATACTACAGCTTTGTCATGCATTCTTTCACAATTTCTATACCTCTGCACAGCTTCCCTCACTTCCCGAGTATATAAACTACTCGATAAATTGCTTCAGGTCTTATTGTTGTTTGAAAGAATTGTTTTTGCTTTGCTCTGCAGCTTTTAGTTTCTGCAACCCAACTGTTCATAATCTCTTTCTCTAATTTAAAATTTTGTGGTTCTCATGCGTGTTACGATGCCGATGAGCATTGAATATTTTTAATATTGATATTTCAGTATCACAAAGCAAGCAAATCATCTTATCTTTAGCAGACAAAAGATAGTATTATAATTCCCAATCCTCAATAAAAATTTGTTTTCTTCTTTTGATATTCTCTTTATCTACGTTGACATGATCAGCTGTTAGGCAGACAGAATTAAGAAATACTGTCATTTTCATCCTAACAGGACTGAATACACATTCTCATCAGCCCATGGATCATCCTCCACAATTGATCACATCTTAGGTCACAAGTCTAACTTCAACAAATTTAAAACAATAGAAATCATTCCTTGTATTTTCTTGGACCATTGTAGGAGATGCCAAGAGCCAGAAGACCTCTGAGCAAGATGATTTGCAGCTGGGGGGTGGACCCATGGGCAATTCACCTGCACGTGCTCCTTGCAGAGTAAGCCTGAGCCCATGGCGATCCTTAGGCATGTAGTCATTGTCTAATACTCCTCTCACCTGTCTTGTACTGTCTCAATAAAAGGCTAGTGTGGTGATCACTCGGGGCTACCCTGCAATCAAGCTTAGCCCACCTCCTGCAGCGATCGAGACCAGGGCCATAGGGTCCCTAGGGGCTGCGACATCTGTTGTATCAGGCAGGATCCAGCAGGACACCAGGGACATGGACCAAAGGGGAAAGTGACACTCGGAAGTAAGTGAGGCCTTTGGTAGACAGTGGGAGAAAGTCTAAAGGGAAACTCCACTCAGGGCAAGCAGGACCTTTGGCCAATCTAGAATCTAGGGAACCTCCCTCAGAATAAGCAGGATCTTTGATAAGCAAAGACATTTAGAGAAAACAGTGGGTAATTTCCTGTTTGGAGAGTCATGAGAATTATAAACTGAGGAAGAAGGCGATGTTCAAGGACAATTTGAGAGTGAGGAGAATAGTGAGGCTCAGTGGGAATCTGGACCTAAGGAGAACTGGGAATCAAAAGCCTATGATACAGACACAACTAAGCAAGGATAATTCCTCTGTGGCCATCATGGCTGCTCAGATAAAACAATTGGAAGACCGGGTAAATAGTTTCATTGTCAGAAATGCCAACTTAGAGCACCCAATATTTCCCTCAGCACCTCCCTATGTAAATGAACCACCTGTGACTTCTGTTATGAAGGCTGTGTTAGAAGGGCATAAAACTGGTGACTTTAAGTGGGAAGACATTTGGGGAGGCTTATTCCAGTTACAGTTACTGATACTCCTCCTGATGCACAACACCCTCAAGGGGGCCAACGTTTTGATGACCATATGATCACCTTTGTGGTTCTGAAAGATTTCAAACAGGCCATAGCACAGTAGATATGCAATCCCTGCTTTCTAGAGATCTGTTACAGGGGCTTGCACAAGAGCAGCAGCTCATTCCTTATGACTGGGACATGATAGCCACAATTGTTCTTAAGTCTGGACAGAATTTATAGTTCAAAACCTGGTGGAAGGAGGAGGCTGACCTGATGAGTCACCAAAAGCAGCAAAGAGGAGTCCCTGTAACATCAGAACAGCTCACTGGGTCTGGTTAGTGTCTGGGGATTTTCAGTCAACTTCAGTACAATGACATAGCCGTAGTCCAGACAAGGCTGTGTTGTCTTAGGGGCTGGTAAAAGGTTCAGGCTCCTGGAGATATCTCTAAATTTTTTATTAAGATAATGCAGTCAGGGAATGAACCTTATACTGATGACTTTCTAGCCCTACTAAAAACTGCAGTTGATAAGGCTGATGCCCAGCCAGAGCTCAGAGACATGCTTTTCCAAACTTTAGCATTTGAGAATGATAACTCTGAGTATCAAAAGGCCTTGTGACCATTGAGAGCACAAAACGCTCCCTTAGAAGAGAGTGTTGGGCATGTGCTGACATAGGAACAGAATTGCACAAGGCTAACTTACTTGCTGCTGCTTTAAAAGAAGGGGTCAGTTCATACCGTCCTACGTGTCATAACTGTGGAAAATTGGGACATAGGAGAAAAGAGTGTTGGCAAGGGAAGAGCTATAGAAAAACAATGAACAAAAGACTTATAGCAAATGGAAACCCCCTGGGTTGTGTCCCAGGTATAAGGAAGCACTCCATTGGGTGAGTGAGTGCTGCTCTCAGTATGCCTGCATAGCTATTAGAAAGATAGAAACAGCAATTGTCACTTCCACTGATGAGATTTCTTCTCTCTTTCAATCTATTCAGGCACTTATAAGTCATCGTACTCACCTTATCTATGTAACTCATATCAGAGCACACACCATACTACTGAGTCCAATGACCTCATTGAATGCAAAAATAGATCAGGCCCTTATTGGTACTGCTTAAAAAGCTTCTACCTTTCACTCTTACACACACGCTAATGCAAAAATGCTCCGTAAGAAATTTCAACTTACAAGAACTCAGTCTCAGCAGATTCTTTCTAACTGCCTTTATTGTTCAAGGATACACTTACCTCCCCTTCCAGAGGGAACCAACCCTAGAGGAGAAGGAGCAAATCAGATATGGCAGATGGATGTGACCATTGTCTCATCCTTTGGTAGACTGAAACATGTTCATCATTCTATAGATACTTTCTCTCATTTCTCTTGGGCTACCACTTTACCAGGAAAAAGGACTCACCATGTCATTCAACATTTGTTAGAGTGCTTTAATATTGTGGGTCTCCCGAAATCCATTAAAACTGATAATGCAACTTCTTATTCTACTCAAAAATTAAATACTTTCCTACCTTTTTGTAATATTTAATTATCTCATGGTATTCCTTACAATTCTCAAGGACAAGTCATTATTGAGCAACATCATAAAACATTGAAAGATACGTTAGATAAACAGAGAGGAGGAGAGGATAGCCTCCCTTTGAATAATAGTCCTAAGTACATGCTTACTAGAGCTCTTTTCACTCTCAATTTTCTGAATGTCAGCAATGATGGAAAGAAAACTGCAGAACACCACTGGACATTTCTTAAACTGATAGAGGCCATCCACAACAAACCCACAGCAAATATCATATTGAATGGAGTAAAATTGAAATCATTTCCACTCAGATCAGGAACCAGGCATAGATATCCACTGTCTTTACTGCTTTTTAACATTGTAACAGAAGTCTTAGCCACCACAATCAGGCAAGAAAAGGTGAACAAGGGGATCCAAATAGTACCAGAAGAGACCAAACTGTTACTCTTTGCAGATGATATGATTATATATCTGGAAAACCCCAGGGAATAAACTACAAAACCCCTAGAAGTGATCAAGGAATACAGCAACATCTCAGGTGACAAAATTAACAGTCACAAATCTGTAGCCTTTATATATACCAACAATAGTCAAGGGGAAAAAACAATCAAGGACTCTATTTCCTTTACAGTAGTGCTAAAGAAGGTGAAATATCTGTGAGTGTTTCAAACTAAGGACGTGAAAGGTCTCTATAAAGAGAATTATGAAACCCTGAGAAAAGAAGTAGCTGAAGATGTTAACAAATGGAAAAATATACCATGCTCATGGCTGGAAAGAATCAACATTGTTAAAATGTTTATACTACCTAAAGCAATCTACAGATTTAATGTGATCCCTATTAAAGCACCTCTGTCATACTCTAAAGTCCTGGAATAATTAGCACTTCATTTTATATGGAAACAGAAAAAAACCTCGAATAGCCAAGACATTACTCAGAAATAAAAACAAATCGGGAGAAATCATGCTTCCAGAGATCAGACTATACTACAAATCGATAGTGATCAAAACTGCATGGTACTGGCACAAAAATAGAGAGGTAGATGTATGGAACAGAATTGAAGACCAAGTGGTGAACCCAGACACTTATCATCATTTGATTTTTGATAAGCCTATTAAAAATATAAGTTGGGGAAAGATTCCCTATTCAACAAATGGTGCTGGGTGAATTGGCTGGCAACCTGTAGAAAACTGAAACTGGACCCACAACTTTCTCCTTTAACAAAAATTAACTCTGACTGGTTAAAGGATTTAGACTCAAGACATGAAACAATAAAAATTCTTAGAGTGCAGGGGAAACGCTTGAAAAAATTGGCTTGGGAGTATACTTTATGAGGAGGATACCTTGGGCAATGTAAGCAACATCAAAAACACATTACTGGGATCTGATCAAATTAAAAAACTTCTGCACTGCCAAGAACACACTAAGTAAAGCAAATAGACAGCTCTCAGAATGGGAGAGGATTGTTGCAAGTTATATTTCCAACAAAGGTCTAGTAACCAGAATTCACAGAGAACTCAAACTAATTACTAAAAAACAAATAAACAAACAACAACAACAACAAAAAAAGTGATCCCATCTCATTGTGGGCTAGAGAAATGATCAGAAGCATCTCTGAGAAAGATAGGTGCATGGTCTGCAGATACATGAAAAAATGCTCATCATTAATCATCAGAGAAATGCAAACCAAAACTACTCTGAGATACCATCTAACTCCAGTAAGAGTAGCCCGCATCTGGCTCGGTGCCTGTGGCTCAAGTGGCTAAGGC
>NW_003852702.1:634534-640839 GCF_000181295.1 Otolemur garnettii
ACCAGATTGTTCATTGCAGCTCAATTCATAATTGCCAAGTCATGGAAGAAGCGCAACTGCCCATCCACCCATGAATGGATTAATAAATTGTGGTGGAGTTGGAGAAAGATGGGGGAGGGGATGCATCCCTGGGTCAACTCTCCTGGTGGTTTCAGGTGAGAGTCGGGGGACTGGATCTTTTCCTGCGTGAAGTGCTGGCACGGACAAGCAGCACAGGGTGTGCAGCAAGGAGGTGAATTGCTGAATTGCAAGTATAGCCCAGAACTACGGTGTCTGCCAGAAAAAACTCAGGGCAACAGCTGAAACGGTGCCAGCTGTGACCTGTGGCAGCTGCGACTTTAGCACCAGGTCTGAGGCTGGCGCCCTGAGAGACAGAAACCAATCCCTCCCCTACTTCTGTGCCCAATTTGTGGGGAGTTTGTGTGTTTCGCAGTGAGTGTGGTGAGGTGTGGATTCCTGAGCGGAATTTGGCAGCCAGAAATGGGAGCCAATTGGACCTGGACTGGGGCATCAGGGATCCAGGCAATCAGACAGAAACTTGAGGGAAAGGGACTCTGCTTAGGAACCGATCCAGCCTATAATTTTGGAAGTCTGTGTGGAGCTGCACTGATGTGGTGACCCACAGGGAGAATCGGTTCCCTTCCTACAAACACCGAAAAGTCTTTTGTGTGCACCACGGGGGCAGTGGCAGCAACCACAGCGGGAACTAGAGGTAACTGGTCCCTCACCCATCAGAAACAGACTGAACGCAGTGGGTGCAAAGCATCCAGCTCTTTTCCCTCGGACCACAACAATTTTCGGTCCAAGGGGAAACTAGGAGTTGAGTGGAAAATCTGGCGAAGTGTGGACTCCTATGCTGAGGACAGATAGGAGTGGGCAGCCAGCCAGAAACCAGATGTAAGGTAAAACTCCAAAAATGGCGACTCCATAACACCTCTCTCAGAAGCACGGAGAGCTCAATCTGACCTGCAGCCAGCCATCTGGCATCTGAAGCTAATCCAAGACGCCCAACACATTGCAGGAACTGTTGTAGGGAGAATCCGTGCAACCTGCCAGCAAAGATTCTCTTTTTTTCCTTTTTTTTTTGTTTGGTTTTAGCCTGGGAACTAGTCACAGCGCCACCTGCTGTCTAGAAAGTATATTGCAGCATAACTATATTTCCATTAAACTGGAACCTCACTGCATTTATAAAGGGGTTTGCTTGTATATATTCAAAAGGACAGTATTTTTCTTAGTGGTGCCCTTCTTGTCTTTTTTTAAAATTGTCTTTATTCTTTGTTTGTTTGTTTTGCTATTCGTTTTCTCTATCATTTCACAACCACCATTTTTGTTGTTAACTTTTATTACTACTATTTTATTTTGTCTGTTTGTTGGTTGGTTTGTCTTTTGTTTGTTTTCTTTTTTGTCTGGTTGTTTACTTGTTTGTGAGTGTCTGGGAATCGGTCTGCTTGTGTGTTTGGTAGCATTTTAGTCTGTTTATTTGTCCGCTTCGTTTCAATGTGTTTTGTCCTTTGCTAAATCCTCAGTTTGGCTATGTTTCCTAATTCCAATTTTCACATTCAATAAGAATATGGAGGAACAGGGGATGAGAGATGACTGGAACTAGCTTTCAACATAAACTTCAGTTCAGTGGGAGAGACAACCACCAGAAGA
This sequence comes from Otolemur garnettii, assembly GCF_000181295.1. Taxonomy (NCBI): domain Eukaryota; kingdom Metazoa; phylum Chordata; class Mammalia; order Primates; family Galagidae; genus Otolemur; species Otolemur garnettii. Next base: position 636,188 of record NW_003852702.1, read on the forward strand.
ACCCGACGAAACTGAAGATGGGGAGCAGAGCTGAGAGAAGAGATAGATAAACGCACATCTTCCCCACCGAGGCAAACCACGACTTCAAGAAAACAAATTCCAGGTTTAGATTGAGCCCAAGCAGAATATTCTCCAGCTCCCATTGACTGCCTGAGGCAGATAGGCTTCAACTATCTCTGCTGGCTGGCGACAAAGAGTGGTCACCGAGTGGAGAAAGCATTGACATTACTTGGATTCTGGCAGGCACAAAACCCTGACGAACTCATTGACTTTACCTGGACTCTGGTAGGAACAAAACTCCAACTCACTTGCCTAATGGACAGCCCTGGGTCACAGAGTCTGGGTTAACAGAGACTGGTAGTGGGGTTACCAGAGTCCAGTGGTAAAGGGCGAGTAAGGAGGGGAAAGACACATCAGCCTCCTTACTTGAAATTGTCTACTGAACGGGCCTTTCTGAATCCTCAGAGCATCAGAGCAAGCCACACTTGTACCACCAGTAGACTCCTACTATCTAGTTGCTGGAGACCTTGTGATCTTTCCAACCAGACAGTGGGTACGGATCGGGTCAATAGGTTTGGAACTCTTGATTTGGGCAAATTAACTGGTGGTAGAGGCAGAATCTCTGATGCACTCTGGATTTTCTCAGGCCTAAATTGTCTTTAGGTGGAACATTTTCCAGCCTGAGACAGTCAAGCCTCAGTTCCCTTTGCTGGCAAGGGTCAAAGAGCAATAACAAAGTGGAGCTGGCATTGGCTCTACTTTGATTCTGGCTGACACAAAGCCCTGCCACTTTTGCTTATTGGGCATCTGGGGCACAGCTCTGCGGGGTCTCCAGTGACTGGGTGTGATGAAGGTACAAGGTGGGGTAGGAGGCATCAACCTCCCTAGAATAATTTATTTGCTGGGTAGGTCCTTCTGATCCCACAAAATACCAGAGCAAGTCATACCTGAGCTGCCAGAAGACCCCTGCTGTACAGTTCCCAGAGACCTCTTGAACTTGTGTTGACTGGGACACTTCACTTAGATCGTTTGAACTGGACCAATCACCTGAGAACTATCTAAAGTGATACCCTGGGGGTGTGGCTGAGGGAAGGTGTGGTTTTCCTTTCCCAACTGTCACCAGCGAGGGGAGGGGTGACTTAATCACCGATATTTCTCCACAGCCAAGATCTTAACACAGAGTAATTGATTTTCTAAGGTAGAACAGAGACCCGCCGAAAACAAGATAGAGAAACACAGGTCCCCAGGCCCTCAGACCGTAGCATTATACACATCCTTGGCAAAGCTCTAGTGGAAAAGGTACAGACACCAGTCCCAGGCTTTACCCAAAAAGGCTAGTAAAATACTACTCCCGGAGCCTCCAACCCAACTTCCTCTTACCTGCTCACCTAGCCAAATGGAGTAAATCCAGCATGGGGCAGAGTCAGCAGAAAAACCCCGGTAGTATGAATCAGAGTAGATCAACAACCCCAAGAAAGGATGTGGCAGAGGCATCTAAAGATCCAACCCATAAACAGATGGCTGTGATGACAGAAATCGAGTTCAGAATGTGGATAGTAAATGAGATTAATAGAATGGAAGAAAGGAAAGAGCTAGAACTTCAAGAAATTATTCAAAAAAAGTCTCAAGAAATTATTCAAAAGATGTCTCAAGAACTTATTCAAAAGATGACTCAAGAATTCAACAATTTCAAAGATAAAATGATCAAAGATTTTGAAACTTTGAGGAAAAAGTTCATAGCCCTCAAAGATTTGAAAAATATGGTTGAATCTCTTCATAACAGAGTGGAGCAGGCTGAAGAAAGGATCTCTGTTATTGAAGACAAAGCTTTTGAACTAGCCCAAGAGCACAAAGATGAAAAGAAATGGAAAGCAAAAATGGATCTATCTCTCAGAGAGCTCTGGGATAATTTGAAGAAAACTAATATTCACCTTATAGGAATGCGTGAAAGCGATGAAGCTGCCTCAAAAAACACAGAGGCTCTTCTTCATGAAATTTTGAATGAGAATTTTCCAGATATGCTAAGAGATTCTGAAATTCAGATAGCAGATAGTTTCAGAACCTCAGCAAGATTCAACCCAAACGAGACATCCCCCAGGCATGTCATAATTAACTTCACTAAAGTTAATATGAAAGAGAAAATTCTGAAAGCAGTTAGACAGAAGAAAACCATAAGCTACAAAGGAAAGAGTATTAGAATGACTGCAGATCTTCCTGCTCAAATCTTTCAGGCTAGAAGGGGATGGTCAGAAACTTTTAATCTCCTAAAACAAAACAACTTCTAACCCAGGATCCTATATCCAGGTAAATTGAATTTCATCTATGATGGAGAAATTAAATTCTTTAATGACATCCACATGTTGAAGACATTTGCCATAACTAAACCAGCTCTGCAGGAAATTCTCAAACTTATCCTCCATAATGATCATTGCAATCTCCCACTACAAAAGTAAACTCCTCCAGAAACTTTTGATGAAATTCCAACTTCCACAGTGGCGAAAGGTTTAAAAATGTCTACTGGACTTTTGAGCAACGCAAGGACAAATATCTTACCAAGTCTTTCAATAACTTCAATCAATGTGAATGGCCTACACCGCCGTTTAAAGAGGCACAGATTGGTTGATTGGATACAGAAACTCAGACCAGACATCTGTTGTATTCAAGAATTGTATCTTACCTTAAAAGATAAATAGAGACTCAGGGTGAAGGGATGGTCATCTATATTCCAAGCAAATGGAAACCAGAAAAAATCAGGTGTTGCAATTTTATTCACAGATACGTTAGGGTTTAAACCAACAATAATAAGCAAAGATAAAGATGGCCATTTTATCTTTGTCAAGGGTAATACTCAAGATGATGAGATTTCAATTATCAATATTTGTCCACCCAACCAGAATGCACCTCACTTTATAAGAGATACTCTAACAGGCATGAGCAACTTAATCACTCCCAGCTCTATCATAGTCGAAGATTTTAACACTCCTTTGGCAGTGTTGGATCGATCCTCCAATAAGAAGCTTAGGAAGGAAATTTTAGATTTAAATTTAACTATTCATCTTTTGGACCTAACTGACATCTACAGAACATTTCATCCAAAGAAACCTGAATACACATTTTACTCTTCAGTCCATGGAACATACTTCAAAATCAATGAAATCCTAGGCCATAAGTCTAACCTAAGTAAATTTAAAGAAATAGAAATTATTCCATATATCATCTCAGACCATCATGGAATAAAAGTTGAAATCAGTAACATCAGCCATCTGCAGTCTCATACAAAACCGTGGAAGCTAAATAACCTTATGCTGAATGACAGATGGGTCAGAGATGAGATCAAAAAGGAAATGACCAAATTTTTGGAACAAAATGACAATGAAGACACGAGTTGTCAGAACCTCTGGGATACTACAAAGGCAGTCCTAAGAGGGAAATTTATAGCTCTGCAAGCCTTCCTTAAGAGAATAGAAACAGAGGAAGTTACCAATTTAATGGGACATCTCAAGCAACTGGAAAAGGAAGAACAGTCCAATCCCAAACACAGCAGAAGTAAATAAATAACCAAAATTAGAGCAGAATTAAATGAAATTGGGAAAAAAAGGATTATAGAACAGATTAATAAATCAAAAAGTTACTTTTATGGAAAGGTCAATAAAATAGAAAAAGCTTTGGCCAACCTAACCAAGCAAAAAAGAGTAAAATCTCTAATCTCATCAATAAGAAATGGTAAAGATGAACTAACAACAGACCCCCTAGAAATTCAAAAAATCCTCAATGAATATTACAAGAAACTTTATTCTCAGAAATATGAAAATATGAAAGAAATCAACCGATACTTGGAAGCATACCATCTCCCAAAACTTAGCCAGAATGAAGTGGGAATGTTGAACAGGCCTATACCAAGTTCTGAAATAGCAACAGGCCTATATCAAGAAAATCCCAAGACCACAAGGCTTCACATCAGAATTCTACCAAACTTTTAAAGAGGAACTATTACCTAGTTTATTCAACCTATTCCAAAACATTGAAAAAGAAGGAATACTACTCAACACATTCTATGAAGCAAACATCACCCTGATACCCAAACCAGGAAAAGACCCAAAAGAAAAGAAAATTATAGACCAATATCACTAATGAATATTGATGCAAAAATATTCAACAAGATCCTAACGAACAAAATCCAGCAACATATCAAAAATATTATACACTACGACCAAGTGGGTTTTATCCCAGGTTTTCCTTTTTTTTCTTTTTATTAAATGATAGCTGCATACATTAATGCAAACATGGGGTACAGTGTAGTGTTTTCATATACATTTTGAAATACTTTCATCAAGATGGTTCATATAAATTTCATGTCATTTGCATAGTTATTGTGTCAAAACATTTACATTCTAGTTCTAGAAAAGTTCACTTGTACCCTTGTTAAACAGAAATATAGGTGATCTTTCCGGTCACCCTCCCAACACTCAGCCACCCTTCTCCCCTCCCCTTCCCCCCCTTCCCCATATTCTTGGGCTAGAATTAAGTTGTTTCTTTCATTTGAGAAATGTATATTAGTTTCATAGAAGGGCTGTGTACATTGGATACTTTTTCTTCCATTCCTGTGATACTTTGCTAAGAAGAACATTTTCCAGTTCCATCCATGTAAACAT
>NW_003852702.1:645282-650445 GCF_000181295.1 Otolemur garnettii
GAAACATTTCTTGAAATTCTAGCTCTTTCCTTTCTTCCATTCTATTAATCTTGTTTACTATCCCCATTCTGAACTCAATTTCTGTCATCTCAGCCATCTCTTTACAGGTTGGATCTTCAGATACCTCTGCCACATCCTTCCTTGTGGGGATTGCTTGTAGATATTGGTTCATATCCTCTCCATTTCCATATTTCTGGGAATAAAGTTTTTTTTAGTACTTTTTGAGAATCTTTTTTATTTCTGTAGCATGTGTTGTTATTTCTTCTTTATAATTTTTAATTGTAGTTATCAGAGGTCTTAATTTTCTGTTTCTGGGTTAGTCTTGCCAAGGGTTTGTCAATTATATTAATCTTTTAAAAGAATCAACATTTTGTTTTACTCATCTTCTGAATAATTTTTTTTTATTTTCAGTTTATGAAAATTATTATTATTTTAGCTCTGTTTAATTTTGGTTATTTTTTTCTGCTGGATTTTGGATTAGATCATTCTTTCTCAGTTGTTTGAAATAGTCCATTAGGTTGTTTACTTGCTCTCTTTATGTTTTCTTGAGGAAGGCAACTAATGCTATAAATTTCTCTCTAAGGACTACCTTAGTACTATCCCACAGGTTTTGATAATTTGTGGCTTCATTATCATTTTGTTGCAGAAATCTAATGATCTCCTTCTTGATCTCATATTTGACCCAGCTATCATTTAGCAAAAGGTTATTTAGTTTCCATGACTTTATCTTAGTATGCAGATTTCTGTTGTTATTGAGTTCAACTTTTATTCTAAGATGGTCTGTGAAGATACAGGGGATATCTTTATTCTTTTGAATTTGTTGAGGTTAGTCTTATGTCCTAATATATTATCAATTTTCGAAGATGACCCATGGCATGATGAGAAGAATGTGTATTCAGTTTTGTTTGCATAAAATGTTCTATAAATGCCTGCCAAGTACATTTTTTCTAGGGTATTATTTAAGTCCATTATTTCTTTGCTTAGTTTCTGCTTGGAGGATCTGGCTAGTATTGACAATGTGGTGTTAAAATCTCCAACCATTATAGTGTGGAAAGTTGTCATATTGTTCAGACCATGTAGGGTTTGTTTTTTGTATAAAAGAGCACTCAGATGAGGTTCATAAATGTTAATTATTGAAATCTCTTCATGGTGTGTTTCCTATGACAAGTATATAGTGCCCATCTTTGTCTTTTCTTATTTTTGTTGGTTTGAATCCAATTGTATTTCAAAATAAAGATAGCAAACCCAGGCTTTTTATTATTTCTGTTTGCCTGGAATACTATTGCCCATCCTTTCACCCTGAGTCTTGTTTTATCCTTTGAGGTAAGGTGAGTTTCTTGGAAGTAACAGGTATCTGGCCTGAATTTTTGGATCAAATGAGCCATCTTGTCACTCTTTAAAGGAGAATTCCAATCCTTCATACTAATTGAGAGAATTGATAGATATGGCAGAATTTTAGACATCTTGTTTTTCAGAAGTCCAGAGATTATATTTATCCATTTCATTGTTATGGAACATAGAATTTCTTCTTAAATTTCTGGGTAGGTCTACTTTGGTGGTGTACCATCTTGTTGATTATTATGAATGGATATTTCCTTTAGAGTTTGTCAAGTCACAGCAAATTTCCTCAGCATATGTCATTGAAGTATTTAATTTCTCTATCACAAATGAAATGCAGTTTAGAAGTATATAGGATCCTGGGATGGAAATTACTTTGTTTTAGAAGGTTTAAGTTTGATGACCATCCTCCTCTGGCTTGCAAAATTTCAGCTGAAATATCTGCAGTAATACAGATACTTTCCCCTTTGTAAGTAATACTTTTCTTATGTTTGGCTACTTGTAGATTTTTCTCCTTCATAGTAACACTGGAAAAATTGATTACAATTTGTCTAGGAGTTGCTTTGTTTGGACTAAATTGTACTGGGGTTCTCAAACTATCTACTATCTGAATTTCTGTGTCTCTTGCCATACCCGGGAATTTCTCCATCATAATGTCCTGGAGCAGAGAATTTGTACCTTTGGGACCATCCTTTTCTCCTTCAGGAATTCCACTTATTTGGAGGTTTGATTTCTTGTAATGATCACATAACTATCTCAGGGAATATTCTCTTCTTCTTCTCCTTTTCTCTGCTTCTTTGAATGCTTAGGATAGTTCAAACATCTTGACTTATTTATCTGGTGTTATTTCTTCCCCCTATCCTAGGTGACTTTGTCTTTGAATTCATTGATATCTTGAGACAACTTCTGAACTATTTTTTAGTTCTCTCTTTCCATATTTTCCTCCATTACAATTATCTTATTTTCCAAACATATTCTGCATTCTATTTCTGACATTTCAGCAATTTCTCTGTGTATGGAATTTTCTGTTGTATTTTCTTTGACATCCCCAGTAGGATTTGATCTGCTTTGAGTTTTCATTTTTACATAGTTCTTATGCTGATTCCTCCCATTAGTCTTTTCAGTTTCTTTTCATCTTTTTTTAAATGTTAATTATACATTTTTAGGCAAATTGATATGTTGTTACTGTTGAATCCACCCTCCACTGTTGCACTGTCACCACTGTTTTAACAAATACAGTCACGTTGTGAATCTGGGCTCCAGACAGTGTCTCTAGGAGGACAAGAATCTATAGACAACACTGGCCCACAGTTTCAGTCAAAGTCACTCTACCAGTCCTGGCTCTGTCCATCATGTCAAGCTCACAGGGCTGGCTATCAGAGAGCACTGGCCCAGAGCTCAGGAGAAATGTCCATAAGCTCTGTCTACCCAACCATTTTTAGAAGGCCATCATTCTGTGGAGAGCATATTCCCAAAGCTCAGACACTGGGCACCACCCACCCATTCAAGTTCAAGGGACAGCTGCACAGCAGAGGGTGCAGGTCCAAACAAATCAGAAAAAAGAACCTAAATATCTCCATTAAAAAGTAGGCAAAACACATAAACAGAATCTTTTGAAAAGCTAGATAAATGGCCAAGAAAATATGATAAAATGCTCATAGAAATGTAAATGAGGGGGGGATTCTGGGAAGATGGCCGACTGGTAGCAACCCTGGTCAGAGGCTCCTGAACAAAGGAAGAAAATCTGGTTGGAATCAGAATCTATGAAGCCAAAGACGGGGAGCTGAGCCCAAAAAGAAGTTCGGCAAGCTATAAATCCAAGGAAGATCATTTAAGAACATAAAATACAGGTACAAAGCGGGCCCCAGAACTGCTTACTAGACCCGCCCCCCTCCCGCAGGTGGCAGGTGGCCGCAGAGAAGCCCCCAGTGCCAGGCAGCCACAGAAGTACTTGCTAGAGCTTAGCGCAGCCCCGCCAGTGGCTGCGGACGAGTCCCCCACCCCGGGAGGGCCTAGAACTGCTTGCTAGAACCGTGCACCCCACGGGCGGGAGAGAAGAACCCCGTCCCAGGGCTCTGGGCAGGTCCAGAACTGATTGCTAGAGCTGCAAGCTGACCGCGGGTGGCGGGTCGCCGGAGTAGAGCTCCCCTGCTCCAGGCAGCCACAGAAGTACTTGCTAGAGCTTAGCGCAGCCCCGCCGATGGCGGCAGATGAGTCCTCCACTCTGGGAGGGCCTAGAACTGCTTGCTAGAACCGTGCACCCCACGGGCGGCAGAGAAGAACCCCATCCCAGGGCTCTGGGCAGATCCAGAACTGATTGCTAGAGCTGCAAGCTGACCGCGGGCGGTGGGTCGCCGGAGTAGAGTTCCCCTGCTCCGGGCAGCCACAGAAGTACTTGCTAGAGCTTAGCGCACCCCCGCCGGTGGCGGCAGACGAGTCCCCCACTCCGGGAGGGCCTAGAACTGCTTGTTAGAGCCGCGCACCCCACGGGTGGCAGAGAAGTACCCCACCCCAGGACTCTGGGCAGGTCCAGAACTGGTTGCTAGAGCTGCAAGCTTCCTGCGGGTGGCGGGTGGCCGGAGTGAAGTTCCCCTGCTCTGGGCAGCCACAGAAGTACTTGCTAGAGCCTAGCGCACCCCTGCAGGTGGCTGCAGACGAGTCTCCCACTCTGGGAGGGCCCAGAACTGCTTGCTAGAGCCATGTGCTCCACGGGTGGCTAGAGCCGTGTGCTCCAGGGGCATCTAGAGCCGTGTGCTCCATGGCTCTGGGCAGGCGCATAACTGCTTGCTAAAGCCGCACACCTCCTGCTGGTGGCAGGAGGCAGCAGAGGACTTCCCACTGCTCTGGGCAGGCACAGAATCACTTGCTAGAGCCCTGCACACCCCCGCAGGTGGCTGCAGACGAGTCTCCCACTCTGGGAGGGCCCAGAACTGCTTGCTAGAGCCGTGTGCTCCATGGGCGGCTAGAACCGTGTGCTCCAGGGGCGTCTAGAGCCGTGTGCTCCATGGCTCTGGGCAGGCGCATAACTGCTTGTTAAAGCCGCACACCTCCTGCTGGTGGCAGGAGGCAGCAGAGGACTTCCCACTGCTCTGGGCAGGCACAGAATCATTTGCTAGAGCCCCGCACACCCCCACAGGTGGCAACGGACCAGTCCCCCACCCTGGGAGGGCCCAGAACTGCTTGCTACAGCCACACACCCCAGGGGCGGCAGAATAGATCCCTGCTCCAAGGCTCTGGGTGGGCATAGAACTGCTTGCAAGCACACCTTTTGCGGGCCGCGGGTGGCCACAGAGGATTTCCCCTGCTCTGGGCAGGCACAGAGCTACTTGCTAGAGCCTCGCACACCCCATGGGCAGTGCCAGAGGAGTCTTCCCCACTCTGGGAGGACCCAAAACTGCTTGCTAGAGCCATGCACCCCACAGGCAGCCGAGGAAATCTCTGCTCCAGGGCTCTGGGTGGGCCCAGAACTGCTTGCTAGTGCCACGGGTGTCGTACGGGCATGGCGGAAGAGTCCTCCGTTCGAGGCAGACCCCAAACAGCCTTCTAGAGACATGCACACCCCACGGGGGCCAGTGGAGGAGTTCCTTGCCCCAGGGACCTGTGCTGAGTGGGCCCAGAATTGCTTGCTAGAGCCACGCGCACCCTGCAGGAGGCGGTGAAGGAGTCTAGCGCTCTGGGTGGGCCAAGAACTGTATATTAGAGCCACATGTGTCCCACAGATGGAGGTGGAGGAGTTCCCCACTCTGGCTCCCAGGCTGGGAGGGAATAGATCGGCTTGCTAGTGCTGCACACGTCCAACAGGCCATGGTGAAGGAGTCCTCCACT
>NW_003852703.1:0-1737 GCF_000181295.1 Otolemur garnettii
GATAGTCCTTATCACCAGATCTTGATTTGATCAACATCTTTCCCTTTATCCTGAATATGTAAAGCAGTGCTTCTCAAGCAGAATAATTGTGCTCCCCACCTCTGGGAACAAGTAGAAATGCCTGAAGACATTTTTGGTAGTTTCAAGTAGGGTGCTAGTGGAATCTCATGACTGGATGCTCAGAGTACTGGTAAAATTCCACAACGCCTAGGACAACCCCCACAACAAAGAGTTTTCTGGCCCCAAATGGCAATAATGCCAAGATTGAGATGACCTGCTCCAGAGCACAGCAAATGTTACTCTGCATCCCTATGTGCATAGGCTCAGAGTCTAACTCAGCTTTGGTGTCTGAGAACCCTGATTGAGAATAACCATGCTGCTTCTTACCAGGCTTGTGCCCTTGGAAATTGCATTTAACCCCTCTGAGCCCTAGTAGAGGCGGCCTTGGGGAAGGAATGAGTTTTCACAGGCAATACTGATACCTAACTTACAGAACCAGTGCAAGGAGTTAGAGAAACAATATGTAAAGTGTCTTCCAGTTTCTAGCCAGTAGCAGGCTCTTTAAGTTTTAGTTTCTTTTCCAACCCACTTTCTAGTGTTATGGGGCCAGATTAAGGACCACTGACTCACATTAGAATTTCAAAAGGAGTCTTTTATTTAACCTCTGAGCTGTCTCAGCAAAATCTAAAGCACAGTAAGTGAGAGAACATCCAGGGGTCTGAAGTTGGGGTTTTTCTAGTTTAAAAGTTGGTAACAAGCCAAACCGGTGGTCTGAAAGTTAGCAATTAGAAGCAAAAAGAAAGTTAGCAAAAGGAGCAAAAAGTGAGCACGGGGTCTCTATGACCTCTTTTACAGAAGCAAACCTTGCAATTTTGCAGTTTAGCCAATAGGTGAGATAAAGGGCAGTTAGATAACAATACAGCAACATAATGCAGATTTACTAACTAATGGATAATTAAAAGAATTTGTCACAGCACTTAGCTCATTAACTCTCATGATGACAGTTCTTGGTCCATTCATTCTTATCCTGTCCTGTTCCGGCCTGATCCAGACCGATTCAAGAGTAATGGTATTTGGCATCACTTCATTTACCCTTCCTTCTACCCGGGGGGTGGGGTGGTGTGAAGCCATTGTGAGGCTGCCTGCATCCATCTTATGGAGGTGATGGGGCAGCAGGCCCCCATGAGGCTCCTGGCACCCATCTCACTAGCTTCTGCTTCTGGAAAGAACTTAAACCTACACTACATAACCCTGAAAGCATAACTGTGTCCTAGAGAGCTTCTGGAAAGATGATAACAGGAAAGAAAATATGCTCACACAGATTCAGATAGTATATAAAAGTGGGCGCTTCCTCTGTGTTTGCAGAGTCATCAGTTGGAGTAGGGACCGGGAAGGTGAGATTGACCTTCCTGGTTCTCCTCTTTTTTCAATGACAAAGTCCCATATTTAGGGGTAGCATGAACCCCATCAAAGCCATAACTGAGTTTTGTCATAATTTGGAGTATATTCTCTATATGAGATTATATGTGGGCATTGATTTCTCCACATTTCCTCAATTCCATCCTGAAGGGATTTCAAATGAGAATTTTCATGATAAATAATTTCAAACATACTCTCAAAATTTGAGCCCTAATTACAAATCCCCCTCCATAAAATGGGCCCCCACTACTACAAACAGCTCCCTGAACCATGTGGCAGTTATAGGTTCAGCATGTTACTTGATGAGTATGCAATCAG
>NW_003852703.1:2605-4049 GCF_000181295.1 Otolemur garnettii
GAGGTCAAGGTCTCCTGGTTCCCGCTTTGGGGCTCGGCCTCCCGCAGGCTCAGGAGGGAGAGATGTGGGACTCTTCTGGACACAGGGAGGGTGGCGTCCTGCCCCAGGGCGTCCTGGAGTTACTTTCGAGGTAAAGGTGGGTGCATGAGGATGAGAAAGGACATGACTCTGTCTGAGCCCAGCCTCCCCCTCTGTAAAATGGGGTGGGGATGCTCACCACAGGACTGCTGGGGCCACAATTGTGAAAAGACTTGGTTTTAATAACAGAGATTCCAATGTATCTGTCAGATGCGTCTTGAAATGTATGACTGGTTGGATGGTCTTCCTAGTATTTTGAGATTGTAATATGCACTCTTCAATGTTCACCATTTTTTATCCATTCTATAATGAAGCGCTTTTGGTAGCTGGGAATCTATGAAATGTTAGTTAAAAATGTGAAAAGGTCAGTTACAAGACGTAATAATTACTTTGTAGTTGATTATTTGTGATACCTGGCCAGGTATGTACCTTATAATATATCTAAGTGATGGTCCTAAATTTCATTATGATAATTTACCAAGACATGACATCTTCAGGTCTTTAGGGGCTACACTCCTATCCTCCAAATGTCCTGGTCCCTGAAAAAGACAGCATTTCTGTCACTGAATATTAGGTTTCATTTTTAAGAAATTGACTGAAATGGAATCATATCAGCATTTTGGGTGTATTTCTCCATTTTAGCCATATATGTCTTTTTAAATTAAGCTTATTTATTTTTGGATTTACCGCCCTCCCGCTTTTTAACTCATATCAACGCTTCATTCCTTTTCAGTTGTGGAGTAGTTCTGGCACATGGCTACACCAGGAATTGTAGTATCCATTAGGTTTTTGATGGATATTTTCATTATTTCCAATTCGGGGTGCTTCTAAATGAAGTTACCCTGAGCAGTTCTGAATAAGTTTTTTCATGGAAATATGCTTTCTTTCCAAGTGTAAATATTTAGGAGTACAGAGGCTGGATGACATGATGCATTTAACCTTAACACTTTAAAAAAGTGCCAAGCTGTTCCCAAGTGTTTGTACTGCTTTTCATTGTCACCAGCAGTGAATGAGAGTTTCATCCTCCAGAAACTTGGCATTGCTTGGTATAGTCACCTTTTTGAGTTTGGTAATGATATCCACTTGTAGTTTTCATTTACCTTTCCCTCACAATCAGTGATGTTAATCATCCTTTCATGTGCTTATTTGACATTATTTCCTTTAGTGGAGGGTCTTTTCAAATATTTTCCTCATTTATTTATTGGAGGTTGTTTTTCCCCAAACATATTGATATTTGTAAAATTTTCTGTATGCTGGATACAAGTACTTTATCAGGTATGTGATTTTCCAACATTTTCTCCCAGTGAGAGAAAGCTAGTCCACTGTGTATTTGGAAGAGCTGAAATGTTCATCTTTGAGGAAGTCT
>NW_003852703.1:6799-14624 GCF_000181295.1 Otolemur garnettii
TCTATTTTATTGACCTTTTCAAAAAACCAACTTTTTGATTTATTGATCTGTTCTATAGTCCTTTTATTTTCAATTTCATTTAATTCTGCTCTAATATTGGTTATTTTTTTTCTTCTGCTAGATTTGGGATTGGAATGTTCTTCCTTTTCCAGTTGCTTGAAATGTCCCATTAAGTTGTTAACGTCCTCTCTTTCTGTTCTCTTAAGGAAGGTTTGCAATGGTATAAATGTCCATCTTAGGATTGCCTTTGCAGTATCCCAGATGTTCTAATAACTTGTGTCTTCATTATTGTTTTGTTCTAAAAATTTGGTTATTTCCTTCTTGATCTCGTCTCTGACCCATCTATCATTCAACATAAGGTTATTTAGCTTCCATGTTTTTGTACAAGACTGCAGATTCCTGTTGTTACTGAGTTCAACTTGTATTCCATAATGGTCCGAGAAGATGCATGGAATAATTTCTATTTTTCAAATTTACTGAGGTTAGATCTGTGGCGTAAGATGTGATCGATTTTGGAGTATGTTCTATGGACTGATGAGAGAAATGTGTATTCAGTTTTCTTAGGGTGAAACGTTCTGTAGACGTCTGTTAGGTCCAAAAGTTGAATAGTTAAATTTAAATCTAAAATTTCTTTGCTAAGCTTCTTATTGGAGGATCTGTCCAACACTGCCAAAGGAGTGTTGAAATCTCTGACGATGATGGAGCTGGGAGACATCAACTTGCGCATGCCAGTTAGAGTCTCTTTTATAAATTGAGGTGCATTCTGGTTGAGTGCATAGATATTGATAATTGAGATCTCATCGTATTGAGTATTGTCCTTAACAAATATAAAGTGCCTATCTTTATCTTTGTTTACTTTTGTTGGTTTAAAAGCTGTTGTATCTGTGAATTAAATTGCAACACCTCCTTTTTTCTGCTTTCCATTAACCTGGAATATAGATGACCATCCCTTCACCCTGAGTCTATATTTGTCTTTTAAGGTAAGATGAGATTCTTGTATACAACAGATGTCCAGTCTGAGTTTCTGTGCCTCTTTAGAGGACAATTTAAGTCATTCACATTGATTGAAATTATTGATAAGCCTGGTAAAATTTTGGGCATTGAGTTGCTCAAAATTCCAGTAGACATTTTTAATCCTTTTGGCATTGTGGAAGTTGGAATTTGATCAAAAGTTTCTGAGTTCGTTTGTTCTTGTAGTGGAGGATTGCACTGGTCATTATGGAGGATAGGTTTGAGAATTTCCTGGAGAGCTCTTTTAGTTATGACAAATTTCTTCAACTTGTGAATGTCGTTAAAGTATTTAATTTCTCCATCGTAGATGAAACTCAGTTTAGCTGGATATAGGATCCCGGGTTGAAAGTTATTTTGTTTTAGGAGACTAAAAGTCAATGACCATCCTCTTCTAGCCTGAAAAGTTTCAGCCGAGAGACCTGTAGTCATCCTAATACTCTTCCCTTTGTAGATCATGATTTTCTTATTTCTGACTGCTTTCAGAATTTTCTTTTTCATCTTAACTTTACTGAAGGTAATTTTGATGTGCCTGGGAGAAGTCTTGTTCGGGGTGAGTCGTGCTGGGTTCCTGAAACTATTTGCTATCTGAATTTCCGAATCTCTTGGCATTTCTGGAAGGTTCTCTTTCATAATTTCATGAAGAAGAACTTCTGGGTTTTGTGAAGCAACTTCATCACCTTCAGGGATTCCTATAAGATGAATATTAGTTTTCTTCAAATTATCCGAGAGCTCTCTGAGAGAAAGATCCATTTTTGCTCTCCATTTCTTTTGATTTTTGCACTCCTGGGCTTGTTCAAAAGCTTTGTCTTCAAAGTCAGAGATTCTTTCTTCTTCCTGTTGCACTCTATTACGGAGAGATTCCACCGTATCTTTCAGATACTTGAGGACTGCAACCTCTTGTCTCAGTGTTTCAAAATCTTTGATCATTTTACCTTTGAAATTGTTGAGTTCTTGAGATATCTTTTGAATAATTTCTTGAAATTCTAATTCTCTCCTTTCTTTGATTCTGTTAATCTTATTTGCTATATAAATTCTGAACTTGATTTCTTACATCTCAGCCGTCTGTTTATGGATTGAGTCTTCAGTTGCATCTGCCCCATTTTTCCTTGGGGGAGTTGATCTATTCTGGTTATTTGAGTTGCCAGGGTTTTTCCGCTGATTCTGCACCGTGCTGAGTTTACCCTGTTTGGAGACCTTAACAGAACCATCAGTCAGTGTCTTCTTCTGGTTGCCCAGAGAGACAGGGTGTGTCTGTCATCTACTCCCAGTTCTCGGGCACTGGGCACAAAACACCTCAAAGGCAGGAGTTTTTCACCTCTATAATCCCAAGGATATACAGTCCTAAACAAACAAAAAAATGTAAGTTTTATGATCCTAGGCCTTGTCTTTTCTTATACATAATATAATGGCTGACAGGATTCGTTTCTGTAATCTGTAACCAGATGTACCCTTGAATCCAAGCTTTGACAAGATTTTATACTCAAGTAGCTTTTGAGCATGTTTGATATAACTTCTAAGCACATGCAGAACTGCCACCGCCAACTATACAAACTGTGGGCTGAAACATTGCTTTGGAGCAGTCTAACACAAACTCTGAAAGGCTCTCTGGGGTTTTAGTCCTCAGCAAGACTGAAGAAAACTAACTTTCATTCTTTAAAAGCTTGACTTTTTTCCCTTAGTTTACATTGCTAATTTGTGCTAGGAATGGAAAAGGACTGACATGATGCAGAGTATCATCCCATTATCCCTCACAATAAACATTCTTGGCAACTCTGGCAATATACACATTCATACATACCTACATACATGCTTCATCCCACATCTCTCTCACCTCCCAAGATCACAGGATTTCATATAGGTGGAATGCTGGGTATAAGGAAGAAAAATATCACCATTCAATACCTGCAATTCTGATGTCAACTATGAAGTTGAATCTACTTAAACTATTTCAGTAAGAGAAATTAAAGATCTATTTAAATGGAAAGACATAGTGTCTTCATGAGTTGGAAGACAGTATTGCTAAGATGTCTGTTATCCTTAATTTAAACTATAGATTTACTGCAGCCTGAAGAAAAATCCTAACATACATTTTGGTAAAGAAATTTATATGCTTGCTCATTATAACATTCATGTAAAAATACAAAGGGCTTAAACTACGAAAATTGCTTTGAAAAAGAACAAAGTTGGAAGACAAACAATACCTAAGTGCAGGCTGAGCACAGTGGGCTCACACCTGTAATCCTAACATTCTGGGATGCCATGGTGGGGGGATTGATTGAGGTCAGGAGTTCCACACTAGTCTGAGCAAGAGTGAGACCCCCATCTCTACTAAAAATAGAAAATATTAGCCAGGCATTGTCGTGGGTGTCTGTATTCCCAGCTATGTGGGAGGCTAAGGCAGGAGCAATGCTTGAACCCCGGAGTTTGGGGGTGTTACAAACAAGGCTGATGCCATGGCACTCTAGCCTGGGAAACAAGTGAGACTCTGTCTCATGAAAAAAAAAAAAAAACATTTAAAACACTATTTGTTATACTATACGTGTACTGTAATCCAGACAGTACACTACAGATCACAGTAGAAGAGTAGATAAATATAACAGAATGAAGAATCCACAAATAGACCCACACCTATAGAGACAACTTATATTTAGAAAAAAACACAAGGGTAATTCATGAGGAACAGATAGGCTTTTCAACAAATCTGACGGTGATAAGTAAATATTCATATTCACAAAGGTAAACTGTGATCTATATACCATATCATATTCAAAACTTAATCCCAAATGGATTATAGATCTCAATTTAAAACATGAGCAGAAAAAACTGCTTGCAGAAAATTTGGGACAAAGTCCTATGACTTTGGGTTAAGCGAAGATTATATAGATGAGACAACAAAATCACTATTCATAATTGAAGAAATCTATAAAACGGATGTCTTCAAACTGAAAGCTTTGCTTTTCCCAGTACATACTTAGGAAAATGAAAAAAAAACGCTTAATGGGAAAAAATTGAAAATCATATATCTAAGAAATGAGTTGTATGCAGACAATAGAACATATTATAAAAGTCCATAAAAAGAAATAGATACTCCAGTACATAAAAGGGTTAAATATTTGATTAGATGCTCAACTAAAGAAAATATACAAATATCAAATAAGCATATGAAATTATGTTCAATACCATTAATCCTTGGGGACAGAAAAATGAAAACTATACTATTACATTCCTGGAGAATGAACATTATTAAAAGACTGACCATACCAGGCATTGGCAAGTTTCTGGAGAACACAACTTTCATACACTTCTGATGGCCATGAAAAATGGTTCAAACACTTGGCAACAGCTTGGCACTTTCTTATGATGTTAGTCTTACATCTGTCATATATTTCAGCCATTTCACTCCTAAGTATTTACCCTTGAGAAAGAAAACACATATCCACAAACAGACTTATTCACAAAGGTAACCGGCTTTATAACCAAAATTTTATAATCCTCAAGTGTCTTAGCTGCTTCATATTCCAAAAGGAGTTTTCGGTGTTCATGTCAGAAAGGAAGCAGGCAGCCAAGTGGCCTTGACTTGACAGGGATGAAACAAAGAAAGGTAGTTATCTTATCTCCAGTGGCCTAGCAACAGCAGTCTTGGCGAAAGCAGAGAAAAGACAGAGACGTCTCAGTACAAACTGCTGAACAGAACTTTGTAACTTTCTATACCCTGAGGCAATTGTTTTGAGTCTTTCCCAGGAACCGCAGAACCTCCCTGTAGCCCTGAGTTAACCATAGCTCCTTCCTCTGCCAGATTGTCCAGAGTAAGACAAGATTGTGCTCAAGAGACACTGAGTCTGTTCACAAGGCTAAAAGAATGATTAACTCCTACCTCCTTAAAATAGAAAGAAATCCACTCTAGGGAGGGATTTGCCCATGGTTTTCTGTTTACGGGATGCATGTACTAGCATGGTTCCTCACTACGCTTGTGGGCCCTGCACTCCACCCAAAACATGCAGTGGGGTTCACTCCCTGTATGCATTATTGATTTTCACCTCCACAAAAAAAACCTTTGATCTTGCTAATCAGGGAGGGGGATTTGAGGTAGTCTGTGCCTCCCTCTGCCAGTTGAGGCATCTTCTGAAATAAATTCCTGCCTCTTTGACAATTCCCATTGTCTTGGTCATTGTCTTTCTGTGCAATCACTCCTGTTAAGGAATAGAAAGGCTGTGTCTACAGACAGTTCCCTGAGCCATGTGGATAGCACGTTGCTTGCTGAGTATACAATCCAGTTAGGGGGAAATTATTCACATTGAGAAGTAGTTGATTATCCTGAAACACCTTCTCCTGCTCTAGGCATAGACTTTAGGAAGTAAATGACTTTCCTAGGGCACACTCACACAGACTCTTTCAGCAGACAGCAGGTAGGATGCAGTGCAGTCCCTGAACTTTGTGACTATCCCAATCCAGCACTGCTGGGTGAACAGGTCTGTCCAAATCTGGAGTTTGTTCCTGGGAAGCCCAGGTGGCAGCAAATTTACGTCACATTCTTCAACATCACATTTATATGAGTTGAAGTCATTGTATTCTTCTCCTCTCCTTTTGTCCTGATTCTAAGTTTAGAGCTCAGACTAAGAGAAGGAGGGTATTGGGGCGGCTTAAAGATCCAAGCCAGCATTGTGAAACAAAACCTTAGGAAGAGTTAAGGAGCCAGTGAAACGTGGGAGAGTAGAGCTGTGGGGCCTAATGAAAGGTCCACCCCTGAGGGCAGAGTAGGTGAAGTGGACCTCAAGGAGAGCTTATTACCAAAAATCGTTTTTTCTATTTTTATTTATTTATTCATTTATTTATTTTTTTTGAGACAGAGTCTCACTTTGTTACCCTGGATACAGTGCCGAGGCGTCACAGCTCCCAGCAACCTCAAACTCTAGGGCTCACGCGATTCTCTTGCCTCAGCCTCCCAAGTAGCTAGGACTACAGGTGCCTGCTAAAATGCCCAGCTATTTTTTGTTGTAGTTGTCCTAATTTATCAGGCTCGGACCAGGTTCGAACCCATCAGCCCGGATGCATGTGGCTGGCACACTAACCACTGGGTCAATGGCGCCGAGTCACTCCCAAAAATCTTAAAGGGAGAAGACATGGGCTGCTCAACACGGTTTCTAGTTTCAAACTCACTAATGAGGATATGGGGATTCCAGAGGCTGTTCAAGTGTCAAGGACCAGCCTGCAGATGGCGCTCGCCACAGAAACCTGACGTCATAATGGCGACCATGGTGACCTTTTCATAGAGACCAACATGGTCTGGGGAGAAGAGCAGGCTCCTGCCTTCAGGAGTTTGGGACTCAGCTGAAGGCGCAGGGGTTGAACCGCCCAGGGTATGGGGAGACAAACGGATCCCAGGTCCAAGTCTCCTCGTTCCCACTTTGGGATTGCGTGCCCTGCTGTCTCCTGAGGTAAAGAGATTTGGAACCCTCGTGTCCCCAGTGAGAGCAGTGTCTTTCTCCAGGGTGTTCTGGAACTACTTTCCATGCAGAGGCCTGGGGCAGGAGGATGGGACAGGTAACATTCTCTCTCAGCCCAGGTGCCCCATCTGTAAAGTGGGCATAAGAATGCTCACCACGGGATTGCTGGAGCCAAGATTATAATAATACCTGCTAAAGAATAATCAGAGTTTCCCACCGATCTCTTAGATGAGTGTTGAAACATGCAGTTGATTGGACTGTGCTCCTTACAATTGGAGATTGTAATATACATTTGTCAATAGTCACCACGTTTTCATCCATTCCATATTAAAATATTTTTTAGGAGCCAGGAATCTACAAAGTGTTAATTTAAAATGTCAAAATGTCAGGTACAGGAATTATTTCCAAAAATTATAATTACCTTAAGTTTGTCTTATTATAATGATACCTAGCCACGTTCCTTTAAATAACCAGATAGAGCTAAATATCAATACTATTATTTTCCATGCCATAACATTTTAATTTCTGTAGCCCTATGACGCTCTACCCCTTC
Source organism: Otolemur garnettii (assembly GCF_000181295.1). Taxonomy (NCBI): domain Eukaryota; kingdom Metazoa; phylum Chordata; class Mammalia; order Primates; family Galagidae; genus Otolemur; species Otolemur garnettii. The sequence goes on from NW_003852703.1 coordinate 13,808, forward strand.
CACTACCGTGGTCATTCAGAGGATTGTTTTCTCTGTTATCTACACGGTGTGATGGCAACTTTTCGGAGTCTGTGCCCTGCTAACGGGTGCAGGTCATGCTGACTTCCTGTAGCTGCTTGCACTGGTAAACTGTCCTGAGGGAATTCTATTCCTGTGATAACAAAACCAGGTTGGTGTCTCAGAATGTCTGAGTATGTTTTTCTGTGTGTGTGTGTGTGTGTAATGACTATCTTCCTGTTACATTTTCCCCTGTTATTGTTTTGTGTCCTATTCCTTCTCTCTTACTAAATTCAGGCTCATAAGTGAAAGATGAGTCCAGGCACAGTGGCTCATGCCTGGAATCCTAGCACTCTGGGAGGCCAAAGCGGGTGGATTGCCTGAGCTCACGAGTTTGAGATCAGCCTCAGCCAGAGCGAGAACTCACGTCTAAAAATAGTGTGTCATTGTTGTGGGCACCAATAGTCCCAGATACTTGGAAGGCTGAGGCAAGAGAATCGCTTAAGCCCAGTGGTTTGAGGTTGATGTGAGCTATGATGCGACAGCACTCTACTGAGGGGAACATAGTGAGACTCTGTATCCAAAAAAAAATATCGTCAAGAAATTTAACTCCATCATTCAACTTTGCCTCATTCGTTATGTCAATGTGACACAAAGTCTGACATTAATGTAATAGTATGACTACAAGGAAAAATAATTGGAGATTCGACAGCAAAGAAAGATAAGTGCACACGTCCATTATGTGTGAGTTTTAGTGTCACTGCTGTGTGGGGACAGGTGTTGTATGATGGAGCTGGGGTACAGGAAAAGCATCATTACA
>NW_003852703.1:14677-15438 GCF_000181295.1 Otolemur garnettii
CTCTCTATTCCACATGCTTTTAAAGAAAATCCTATTCCTTCTTGTTGTAGTGTAACATCCGGCAGGGGTATGGACAGTTCCCTAGATCAGGAGCTCATAGCGGAAAACCTAAGTGCATTGTGGTGTCTGTTAAACAAATTCCTGAAGCAAGAGTGCAGAAATCAGGCTTCTTTCCTTGGGAATGTTAGGTCAGTGACTACCTTTTGACTATCCTCATTTATTCTAGAGCATAACAATTCCCATTCCTGCCAACCACCAGTTATACTGCGGAGTTTAATTGTGTTCCGTGGTGGAAAGCATTCTGTGGTCTTAGGTGGGAGGAAAGGTCCAGTGCACATTCACATAATTATAGGCACAGAGACATTCCAGTTTTGGCAGAATTCTACATGGTGGGCATGAAATTAATGGTAGTCAAATGTCAGCTGTTGGTTCCAAGATGTGTTAAGTGAGGTCCATGGACTACTTCATCAAAATTATCAGGGGTTCCTTGTAAACAGAGCAGATATTTGTTTCTATCCTAAGTGAGCTGATCAAAGTCAGGGACATGTCTACATCTTGGATCATTTCACCAGTTGGTTCAGTTTCTAATCATGTTTTAAAAGTACACTGTGGATTTGAGACAAGCTTCACTAAAATTTTAAATCCTTTGATGTCTATTTCATTGTTATTTTCTTCTCTTATTCAGATTGGCTGTTGAATAGGATTGAGTTGTATTGACCTGGATGGGGTTGAAGAACATTCTCCTTAGTAAAGTATCACAA
>NW_003852703.1:15692-27094 GCF_000181295.1 Otolemur garnettii
GGGGGGGAGAGAGGGACATTGATAAGCTCTCAGCTAATGGGCACAGTGTAGGAGTATAGGGCATACCTCCTGGGTGAAGGGCTCAACTACAACTTGGACTTTACTTAATACATGCAAACAATATAAGTAAGCCTTTTCCCCCATATTAATCTGAAATAAAAAAGAATATTATGCTTATTAATTAGAAATGCCTGCTATTAAACTATCAAAACTATAAAAATGTCAGCCTGCAAATTTTATATGATAGAACAGCTTACATTTGTTGATCTTCTACTGTGTGCTAACCACACCACTGTTCTGAGGATTTACATATATTAACTCAAATAGTTTTCAAGGCAACAACCTGTGAAGTGGGACAGTGAATTTCCCCAACTATACAGAAGAAGAAACTGAGGCAAAGAGAGGTTCTTTCATTCTCAAAGGTCACAGAAAACCAGGTGTTTTAATGACTTTGCAGTGGGATATTTTATTTTATTTCTAATATTTCTGATTAATATGATGGTACATCTAATTAGGTTACATTGTTTGCATTTGTTAGGAAAAGGCTGAGTTGCATTTCAGGGGTACATGGCATACCACCTGGCTACATTGTACCCATTGGCTGGAAGTTTACTGAACCCCTGCCCTCCTCCCCTCTCCCCCTGCCCCCTCCTGCCTTCTGGAATTTCATTGTGTTTTTCCTCTCAAGTGGGTGTGTACTTGTTCATCTCCTGGTTCCAAATTAGTATTGAGTACATGGGATGCTTCTTTCTGCATTCTTGGGTTACTTTACTAAGAAGAATGTGCTTCAGCTCGATCCAGGTAACTATAAAAGTTGTAAAGTCTGTATCTTTTTATGACTGAAGAGTATTCCATGGTAGACATATGCCACAGTTTATTAATCCATTTACGGTTTGATGGGCACTTGAGTTGTTTCCACATCTTGGCAATTGTAAATTGAGCTGCAATAAACAATGTATTGCAAATATCCTTACAGTAAAAATGTTTTGTTTTTTTTTTCATTATGGGTAGATACCTAGTAATGAGATTGTGGGAACAAATGGAGGGTCTCCTTTTAGCTCTCTGAAGATTATCCATGCTTTTCCATAGGGGCTATATTAGTTTGCAATCTGCAGTGTGGGTATTTAATATACTGGGATTCATGAGCACTTATACTTGTAAAATTAAAATGCCAAGGCTGGGTGCAGTGGCTCACGCTTGTAATTCTATCACTCTGGGTGGCTGAGTTGGGTGGATTGCTTCAGTTCACAAGTTCAAGACCAGCCTGAGCAAAAAGCAAGAGCCCATCTCTAGTACATATAGAAAAACTGAGGCAAGAGGATCACTTGGACCCAAGAATTGGAGGTTGCTGTGAGATGTGACGCCACGGCACTCTACCCAGGGCAACAGCTTGAGACTCTATCTCAAAAAAAAAAAAAAGAAAAAAGTTTACAAAAAAATAAAATGCCAAGTAATATCTGTTTTAAAAACATTTTGTTGGGTCACTCCTGTGGCTCAATGATTAGGGTGCTGGTCCCATATACTGAGGGTGGTGGGTTCAAACCTGGCCCCGGCCAAAGTGCAACAAAAATTAGCTGGTGGCAGTTGCCTGTGGTCCCAGCTACTCGGGAGGCTGAGGCAAGAGAATCACCTAAGTCCAAGATCTGGAGTTTGCTGTGAGCTATGATGCCACAGCACTCTACCGAGACTGACAAAATGAGACTCTGTCTTAAAAATAAATAAATAAAAACAATTTGTCTTCTACAGGAATCATGGCATAGTTTGGGTTCTTAAAGTAAGGCACTTAAGTTAATATAAGGTAAAATAAAAGTATTCAAAAGTCAGATAGCTCTTATGAACTAGCTTTTCCCTAGTTTATCTTCAGAGCCCCTTCTATTAACCAGTACACTTAGGAAGAAAAAAAAAGCCACATGCTGAACTGTCTCAGTCCATGGTGGTGGATGTTAGACGGGGCCATATGTCTTTCAGTAACGACTATTGTTCAGTAGCCTTTCTCCCATGTAAAGCAGTATTTGTTGAAGAAACACTAAAGGGTTATAATTATAAAACCAAGGAACAATAATTATTTGTAAAAACTTTATAATCATCAGATTTACTATGCTTTAGGCAGTTTAGGTGTTAAATTCTGTGGATTTCCCTGGTGAATTCTATTCCCTTGTAGGAATTCAGAGTACATTTCCAGATAGAAATCACATTATTTGGTGCTTTGTTGATTAGGGGGGCAGGGCTGGTCTGATCACCCTTTAATAGATGAAACAAATGTCTTGTAGTGAGCACTCAAGGCTCCTTAGAATTAGGGGGTTAGGCCTGCCACTATAATCTGTGTACATCTCCTGAATTGTACTCTGTTGCTTGTCCATCAGACATGGCAATGGTCTTCTTATCATGTGTAGTACATCACATTTAAAGGACTCAGATGAAAGATGGTTCTCTTACATAAATCTTCAGGAAATATAAGAAGATGTTGGGCTGTGCCTGTGGCTCAAAGGAGTAGGGCACCAGCCCCATATGCTTGAGGTGGTGGGTTCAAACCCAGCCCTGACCAATAAAAGAAAGAAAAAAGAAGACATTAAGTGCCTTCAAATAAAAGGAAATAGAGTGTTGATTTTCCTCTCCTTCATGAAACTCCACTAGGACATTAGAAGAAAAATACCTAGACTCATACTGCATGTGTCTGTCTCTTTCTCAACAACATAATATGTGTGTCACTTACATTTTCTTTTTTTAAATTTGCAGATGGTCAACCTCATTGGGGGATAGTATTACACTGTGTGGGTATTTCACAATCCATGGATTCACAGTGATGATTTACACATTTTGCAATTTCTAACCTGTTATGAAACTAACACTGTGAATTTCCTTGTATATTATCTTTTGGATGGTCATTTATTTTAAGTTATCTTGGGAATATACCAAAGAGTGGCATTCTGAGTCACAGGGTATTTGTATGTTCAGCTAAGTGGATGTTGCCAGCTTTTGAAAGTGTTTGTTCCAGTCTGTATTCCAACTATCAGTGTGTAAAAGTTCAACTGTTCCACATCCTTGCCAACACTTGGAATTTTTCACCTACTATGGCGTGAATGCGTTGGAGACTGAATCCCCATTGCTGCAGTGTTGGGAGGTGGGGCCTTTGTGGGAGTAGATTCCCTCTCTCTTGTCTTTCTGTCTTCCACCATGTGAAGACATAGCAAGAAGGCCCTCACCAGATGCTGAGACCTTGATCATGGAATTCCTGGCTGGCAGAACTGTGAGTGATTCAATTTCTGTGTTTGTAAATTACTCAATCTCAAGTGTGCTGCTGTAGCATCCCCAGATGGACCAAGAGAGCATTTTTTAGAGGTTTTGCTGTGGTGGGTTTGTGTTGGTATCTGATTATGGTTTTAATTGTAATTTCTCTGATTTAATCACTCTTTAACTTAATCTTAAATGCTATATCTCTCTTTACTCTAAAGGTCTAACCACTGATTTTTTTACCCTTTCAACATATTTGATTTAGAAATTGTATCCTTGGGTCATAGCTATAATGCCAGCACTTGGGAGAACAAGGCAAGTGGAGTGCCTGAGCTCACACTTTGAGACCAGCCTTGGGAGAACAAGGCAAGTGGAGTGCCTGAGCTCACACTTTGAGACCAGCCTGAGCTACAGCAAGACCCCGTCTCTAACAAATAGCCTGGCACTGTGGCAGGCACCTGTAGTCCCAGATACTTGGGAGGCTGAGGCAAGAGAACCACGTGAAGCCAAGAGTTGGAGGTTGCCATGAGCTAAGACACCATGGCACTCCACCAAGGGTGACCAAGTGAGACTTTGTCTCAAAACAAAAAGGAAAAGAAGATAGAAACTGGATCTTTTGTCCTATAGAATGCTGATGTTGTTAAATATCTTTTGATATATGGAGGTGGTGGTATAATTGTTGCCTTGACTCCATGCATACTCAAATTATATTAATCATTTTTCAGATATTGAAACATGTATACATGCAATAAGGTCCATGAGTCATAAACTCCATCCTAAGTTCACGATCTGTTTTTGATGTGTTTTTATTTGGGTTTGCTAATATTTTATTTAAGAACATTGTTATGTTTTATGTGATCTGTAATTTAGTTATTTATTTATTTATTTTGAGACAGAGTCTCACTATATTGCCCTCGGTAGAGTGTGGTAGCGTCATACCTCACAGCAACCTCTTGGGCTTAAATGATTCTCTTGCCTCAGCCTCTCAATTAGCTTGGACTACTGGAGCCTGCCACAACACCTGGATATTTTTTTATTGTAGTTGTCGTTGTTGTTTGGCAGGCCTGGGCTGGATTTGAACCTGCCAGCTCTGGTGTATGTGGCTGGCACCCTAGCTGCTGAGCTACAGGTGCTGGGCCTATACTTTCATCTTTGGTGTAATTTTTGCCCTATTTTAAAATCAGTTTTATACCTGCTTCTTCATTTTATATACTTCCCATACCCTTGAAATAGTTTGGATAATAGTGGTATTATCTTACGTCTAACGGTGTTCTAGAATTCTCTTCTGGAAAGATCTGGGGCTGGTGCTTTTTTATATAATAATTATTTATCCAAGTAGAGACATTTTTTTTCCAAATATAATTATCTCATTAGACTATTTGCCTCTCCTAGGGCCAATTTGGGTGAATTGTGCTTCAGTAGAAACTTATCCTTGGCGTCTGTGTTAGTATTTGAATAGAATTCTGTAAGCTTTGCACTTAGGAGACTTGAAATTTTCATTGTATGGAAGAATATGTCACTCTTGTCATTTTAAATTTTGTGTATTTGTCTTTTGCCCTTTTGATTAATTTATCCAGTAACTTTGAATGTTTTTGATATCCACCCAAGTAAACCTGCCACTGCTTTTATATATAAATTTCACTGTATGTTTTTTTTTTTAGTTTCAGGTTAATATAAGAAGGGTATGTACATTTGGGTTACACTGTTTGTGTTTGTTCAGTCAAGTCCAAGTTGTAGTTGAGCCCTTCACCCAGGAGGTGTGCCACATATCCCTACATTCAGTCATAAAGAAAGATGGAGACTTTACATCTTTTGTATTCACCTGGAATGATCTGGAGAACATCCTCCTAAGGTAAAATTTCACTGTAGTTTTATATTCTAACCCATTTATTTCTACATCTAACCTCTTACTAGTATTTTTTTTTTTTTTAAGAGGCAGAGTCTCACTTTGTGGCCTTCGGTAGGGTGTCGTGGCGTCTTAGCTCACAGCAACCTCCAGCTCTTTGGTTTAAGCGATTCTCTTGCCTCAGCCTCCTGAATAGCTGGGACTATGGGCACTCGACACAACGCATGGCTATTTTTTGTTGCAGTTTGGCCGAGGCCAGGTTCGAACCCACCACCCGCGGTATATGGAGCTGGCGCCTTACACACTGAGCCACAAGTGCTGCCCTCTAACTAGTACTTTTGTTTGCATACTTTTAGATCATTTCATGGCTTTATGAATTTAATGTTCACATCATTTAATTTTGCTTTTAGCAGTGTAAAAATTTGATGCCTAAAATATTTTCTGATCACTGCTGTAGTGGTCTATTCTGATATGTTCTGTTTTCATTAACATTATTCTCATATAATCCCACAATTTTCATCTGTTCTTGCCTTTGGGCACAAAATTTAACAGCTTCGGTATTAATATGATGTTTCACACTTCTTTTGTCATCTTTGCTCTACAAAATTATATTTTTATGGCATGATTTGAGACATAAGTATTAATAGCTAACATGTTCCTAGAGTAATTTAGCCATTAGTATTTTCAGGTGCTTTTTTGTTTTTTAAATCCATTTTATTCTCTTCAATAAAATTCTCAATTCTCCCCTTGTAACTATCAAAATTGTAAACCTTAAATTGTTTTTCTCTATAGGACTCTGGCATATGTTTGATATTATGAATTTTTAACATGACTGAATATTTTGTGTTTGGTTTGTCTCTTGAAAATACATAGTTTTGCATTTTCCTTTAAAAAACAGTAAGTTATATTCATTTATAGCATAGGTATAGTCAATATATTTGGTTACTAAGAATCATGTCTATTCTATTATTTATACATATATACATATAAATTACATATATAATTTCAGCAGGTCTTTACTAGGACATGTATTTTACTTGCTGTATCTTGTTGTTTGGTGCATAAAATTGTCATTGGTCTTTTCTCAGGGCTACTTGCCTTGTAAACAACCCTAAAGTCCTTAATGCAGAAAGAATGCTCCCTGAGAAATAGAGAGACGCGCTAACATATCTACACATAACTCATGAAAAACATTCATATGCATTGAAGTTTCAAAAGCATATCAAATTACAAAAACTAAAGAAATGCAAATTTCTATCCTGGGCCATCACATTGAATAAAAAGGAAAGTGCATAGAAATGTGATGGGAATTTTCAAAATAATACTTATATGTGCACATGTTTTTTTGTATTTCATATATATTTGTATGGAATTATTTATGTGTATATACACAGACACACACACACACACACACACACACACAGAGTATAACGTCTCTAAGTTGACCACGCTAGGGCTTAAAACCAACTGGTCAACCTACAGTAGTGCTCAACATAAGGAACTAGGCCTACTGTACTCTGAGGTACGTGTGGTGCATATCTGGTCTTTGATAATTAGGTCAACTTGAGGATGTGGTCAACTCTGGAGATTCTACTGTGTGTGTGTGTGTGAGTGCCCAAATATCTGGTAGAACTCCATTCCTGCCTGTACTTAGATGTGTGTGAGCCTGTGAGAGTGAGGTGCCCTTTGCGAGTCTGAGTTGGGCATCTCTGAAATGGACATATTGACGCTTATCACACTGAGTTGTTGTGAGGACAAAATGAACAATGAACAAACCTATGGAAAGTGTCTACTATGTAATACTGCAGGAAGTATAGGTATTAGCCTGCTCTATTGTCTCCCTTCCACAAAAGATATGCCTTTAACGTGAACATCTCTTAAAGACCAATTCTATTAGCAGCAATAGAAAATGGTATGTTTACATATTTCTATGATAGAAAAGGTTTGTTGTCTCTTCTTCACAGAACAAGTTACCTGTCATGGAGTGGGGGAGAAAGCAAATCATCCCCTCATTAATTTATTTCCCCCAGAATATTATGAGGGTACAGATGTTTTGGTTACATACATTACTATTGAAGTGTTTGGGTCAAAGTCATAAGTGTGCCCATCACCCAGATGGTATGTACTTTACCCGTTAGGTGTGAATTTACCCATCCCTTCCTCCCTACTTTGTTTTTCATGAATGTTATTTCTATATATGCACATGAATGTTGATTGATTAGTTCCAATTTAATAGTGAGGACCCAGGGTGTTTGTTTTTCCATTCTTATGTACTTCACTGAAAAGAATGGTCTTCAGTGGCAGTGCCTGTGGCTCAAAGGAGTAGGTCGCTGGCCCCATATGCCAGAGGTGGTGGGTTCAAACCCAGCTCCGGCAAAAAACTGCAAAAAAGAATGATCTTCAGTTCCATCCAGGTTAATACAGGGGGTATTGTTCCACCTTTGGATGGCTGGGTAGTACTCCATGGCATCCATATACCACAGTTCCTTAATCCATTTGTGTATTTTTTTTTTTTTGAGACAGAGCCTCAAGCTGTCGCCCTGGGTAGAGTGCCGTGGCATCATAGCCCACAGCAACCTCCAACTCCTGGGTTTATTCGATTCTCTTGCTTTAGCCTCCCAAGTAGCTGGGACTACAGGTGCCCGCCACAATGCCCAGCTATTTTTTTGGTTGTAGTTGTCATTGTTGTTTGACAGGCCCAGGCTGGATTTGAACCTGCCAGCTTTGGTGTAGGTCGCTAGTGCCTTAGCCACTTGTGCTACAGGCACCGAACCAATCCACTTGTGTCTTGATGAGCACTTGGAGGGTTTCCACATCTTTGCAATTGTGAACTGTGCTGCTATAAACTTTCGAGAGCAGGTGTCTTTTTGATGAAATGTCTTTTCTAAATAGCCAGTAGCGGGATTGCTGGATCAATTGAGGGTTCTAGCTTGAGTTTTTGAAGGAATCTCCATATGTGTAGCTTGCATCACCACCAACAGTGTGTAAGTGTTCCTATCTCTCTGCAACTGTGCCAGTATTTATTGCTTTGGGATGTTTGATTAAAGCCATTTCTCACTGGAGTTAAGTGATATCTCAGTGTAGTTTTAATTTGCTTTTATTTGATGTCCTCGCTTGCCATCTTCTTTTGACTTCTGTTTAAACACTGTAATAGCAGCCTCACATTGAGGCCCAGAGAGGAGACAGTGCAGGATGACAGAATATAAACACGAGTCTGCTGTAAATAAGATTGAAATCAGGGAACCTGGGTCCTCAATAGCATATGCATCCTTATGGACAGGACCATGGAGAGCCATTTCCCTGTACTTTGCTCAGCCCGTACACAGGAAAAGACTGTATTTAGCAATAGTAGTGAGGTGGCTTTGGAGTCAGAGTAGGGAGAGAATGTGTGTACCTTGAATAACTAGTTTCATGACATTTAGGAAATATTGAGTGTCCTAGTAAATCAAACCCATAGTTAATGTACATTCAATATACCTGCATAGAGAATCTAATGGGAGGTAATGCCAAAAATTTATCCATTTAAAAAAGTAATCAGTGATGGGGTTATTAATGAATTCATTTATCTCTGGAATTATGTTTTCCTAGATTTCAAATTATATATGGACCTGGCAGCGCCTGTGGCTCAAAGGTGTAGGGCACTGGCCCCATGTAACAGAAGTGGCAGGTTCAAATCCAGCCCCGGACAAAGACGGCAACAAAACAAAACAAATTATATGGACCTTTTCTGAATTCAGAATCAAGTATCAGACAAACAGTAGTTATTTTAAATCATTTGAGAAATACACAAAATTATAGACTCTAACAGACTTCTGTGTATTCCTATCAACATATAAAACATTTCATATGCAATTGAGATACATTTGTTTTTCGAGAGACAGGGTCTCACCCTATTACCCACACTAGAGTACAGTGGTGTCAGCATAGTTCACTGCACCCTCAAACTCCTGGGCTCAAGTGATCCTCCTGCATCAGCTTGCCAAGTAGCAGTAGTAGGTCTGTAGGTCTGTAGGTCTGTAGGACTGTAGGTGCATGTTATCACACCTGGGTTAATTTTCTGTTTCTTGCTCAGGCTCATCTTGAACTCCTGGGCTCAAATAATCCTCCTGCATCAGGGGACATCCCAAAGTGTTAGGATTACAGGCTGAGGCACTATGACTGGCCTGAAACACACTCTGAAGTCTCTGACTCCACCTGCCTCCTTCTTTTTCAGAAATAACCACTGTGCAGAATTTGGGTTTTACATTTTTAAGACATTTGTCTATACTTGTATTGTGTATATATCTGTAAGTCAAATCATAGTATTTTTGTGCTGTAATTTTACCTCTATATACCTGACTACCAGCTCAGCTCCTGTAGCTCAAGTGGCTAGGGCATCAGCCAGATACAGAGGAGCTGGTGGTTGGAATCCAGTCTGGGCCTGCCAACAACAATGACAACTACAACCAACAAATAGGTGGGCGTTGTAGCGGGTGCCTGTAGTCCCACCTGCTTGGGAGGCTGAGGCAAGAGAATCACTTAAGCCCAAGAGTTTGAGGTTGCTGTGCGCTGTGACACCACGCTACTCTACCCAGGGTGACAGGTTGAGATTCTGTCTAAAATAAATAAATAAATAAATAAATACCTGACTACCTTCTAGAAATGCAGGAAGAAAGAAACATGAGAACAAGTACACTTTGACAGCTCAACAGTGGGACATGCCATGTATGCCTCCTGGTCATGTGCACTGACTTTCAGACACACTACTGAAATAGACACACCGATTTTCTCCGTTTATGGCCTATAGAGAACACTTGTAAAATGTGAAGATAGTAATTTGAACCCCCTTTGATCCATGTCTCAGTATTACCCTAGAGCCAACTAGGCTGAAATAAAGACTCAGTGTATCCTGAATGTCGAAGGTCTTCCATGTGTATGGGCACAAATGTCTGCTTTTCTTTCAAATTGCTACTCATCTTGGCTTATCCTGCACCCCCGGAACCTAATCTGGGCCAGGCTGGATAAACAAGACAGAGATTACCTGGAATTGGTTTTTATGTGTCCAGACTACAGTTCAAATCCCTTGATTGGTTAGGGGTGCATCAGAGTTAGGGCTGATCTGATTTTGTATTCCAATTCCTTGCCTTGAGTATCTTTTGCATTCCTTTCATTATTTTAATTGCAAAGGGAAAATAAATCAAAGGTGTTTGAATTCATTTGTTAAGAGATTGTGGAATCAAGCCATATTAATTGGGATAAAACATGGGTGAAAAGTGAACGGTGCTAACAGGGAACAGAGAAAACTATGGAACTTTGACTGTAAAGGGGAAGAGAGAGACCAAGAGAGGGGGAGACCAAGGGGAGGCCAAGCTGGCAAGGCTCGAGGGGCGGGGCTTGGGCCTGACATAGGGGAAGGTTAGAGGAGCCGGCTGGACAGGGATGGACGATAGCAGGAAGTGATGCCTTGCGGCCTGAGGAATAGGGGCACGGGGCGGGGAGCGGGGAACAGGGACCGCGCAAGCATCCAGGGGTGGGGCGCGGAGTTTGACCACGTCTCAGCGACCGGGCGTTGAGGCGGGGTGGAGCGGAAGCCTGGAGGTGTGGGGCGGTCGTGTGAGAGGAATGGCCGCGGGACGTGGCAGAAAGCGAAGTCCAATGGGGGGCTGTGGTGAGGGGCCGGGCCAGGGGGCTGACGCAGAAGGTCTGGCTGGCGGGGCGGGTCGACTGGGCGTGGCGAGTTCGCCAGGCGGCTGGTCGACTCTGAGCAGCAGACCCACGGGGCGGGACGGAGCCGTGGCGTGGGGCGGGGTAATGGTGCGGGGCGGCTGGGCGGAGCAGTGGCCAGGGTCGGTAGGACGTGTGGTGGCGCGGGGCGGGGCTGAGTGGCGGGGCGGGGCGCCGGCGTCAATTTGGTCAAGTTTAAACGTTAATTGCTTGCTAGAAAAATTCCAATAAAAAGAAATGACTGGAAGGAGCCATCTCATCTTAGATTTAACCCTTGAAGTTGTCTGTATCTTCATTTTCCCTTTTACTCACTTATTTCTACTTTAGAGAACATGAGATACTGTCAATGGAATGGAATGAATTCTGAGTTCAAAAATAATTCAGTTATGATCGAGTGAAATAATGGACAATTGTGTGTCACAAAATGTTAGTAACGATTGGATTTTTTAGGAAAAGCAGATGGCTGAAATCCTGCTGTGATATGGTTGGATAATACATATTCTGAAGACCTTAAAGTGGTGGTTGGGAGACTATAAAACAACCTGAGCAGTCCAGAAACAGCAGCTACACAAAATACTATACCTTGTTTCTTGGGCGGGCTCTATCGCTCAGCTCTCTCACC